>NC_133531.1:120771028-121071195 GCF_048544455.1 Silene latifolia | reverse complement strand
CTCTTTTATTTTGTAACATTAGATAGATTATAGAACTTGTTTACCTTTAATTAAAATACTCACACAAAAAATATAAATGATAAATAATGATCGAGATTGTAGAGAGTATTTCTCTATTAATTAATTTCATGATTGCTTTTTTTAAAGAACATGGTAATGTCAGATCATTCAAGATGACAATCATGTTTGCTATTGAGCTATACTCTACGCAATCCGAAGGGATTCAAGGGAAATTTCTGATTTGCATCTGAATTACTCAAATCTCAACCGTTGATGATAAACAAAAGGGAAACTTAATACTCCACTATTCATTAAGGATTCGTTTTATACCCAAAATTGACCTGATTCAAATATACCTCGTATAATTATTTTTTCCCGATTTGTAGTCTTTGTTGGGCCATAAATACAAAGTTGAATCGTGTTTCGATGATCGAATTTACTTTTGACTGTGTATAAGAAAAAAATTGGCAAATGTCGTGAAATTTTGGATTTAGCTTAGAGATCTCATGAAACCTATACATTATCCGATGAAATATTTGGCAATTATCATGAAATTTCTCTTACTAGTATTGTCGCCCGGCTTCGCCCGGGCTACCTCTACTTAACATTATTTTGTTTTTATTAAATAAAATTACTTAAAGTTGCATAACCAATAAATTTATCATTAATATATTTTTTATGACGTATCCTAAAATTACGATGAAATAAATTTTGAGACAAATTCACTACTCCCGCTATTAATATTTTACTCTTATTAATGAAACAATAGTAATAACATTTCACTACTTGCCCGTAATCATTGTTACTTTCACTACTCCCGCCGTAATTATTGTTACTGTCACTACTGTAACACCCCCGCACACCAGGACGCCTTACCAAGGACCATCCCAGTGTATGACGGTGTCACCATCTCGGTTTCCCGAGGAGGTAGATCAAATTAGACAATAAAAGAACAATCTTATATTATTAATATGTCTCATACAATACAACTCAATACAAAGTCCTTATAAAGAAGGTACAACTACAACACTCATGACACCGCATCTCTAAACTGGTAGCGTGATGACTCGATCCCTCCAATCCTAGCAAACACAATCAACAATACCGCTAAGCCAATCGCCACACCATCCCCGAATGGATCACCGCAGACACCACAAAACAACACGGGGTCAAGATCGACTAATCAAATGTAAGACAGATAACAATGTAAAAAACATCATCCTTTATCCCCGTCTCACGACCTCGACAAGAATCGACTACACCCCAAAGGGTGTAGTCCCGCCAGATTACCCATCGCAACAGTAATCCTCGCCGCCAAAGGGGTGACCGCACCCATCCCACCTAGTCCAAATTCTTTCAACGAGCGACTAATAATCCTTGTCCCTTAATGTGCACATCCCCTTCCGTGGCGGGTTCCACGGAGGGCGAACTAGGGTGTGAAGCCACTCCCGCAAGTGACTCCACCACAAACAATACACACATCACAAAGACACAAAGATCACAAATTGCCACAACAACACCACCGTCACAACACAATCACATCTCCACCGTCACCACAACACCCATACTCCGATGATCAACAGATAACCACAATTACAATACAATCACAATCTTAAATCAATTAACAATAAACTGAGTAGGGAAACCCTACCTCGTCGCAAAGCATGTAAGACCTCCATACACAGCCACGCACGACTCCAATAAGCATCCTAACCATGATAACCATCTCCTATTACACAACTATACTCAAAGAATCACTCAAATGAACACAAGGCAAAAACTTACCTAACATTACGCATCGACGGTGACATAGACGACCACCACTCACGTCATCCTTCCTCAGCGAATCCCGACCTTCCCATGGTGGAGGTTTAGGCTAATTGCATTAGAGTGTGAAGATATGGGGTGATAGGAGAGGGAGATAAGCTAGGGATAAAAAAAGAGAAAATGTCGAGGAAAATGAGAAATGAAATGAATCTCGCGAACTTGCGTTTATATTAACGTGTCGACAGCAGTCATACTCGGTCGAGTACGGGAGTACTCGGCCGAGTAGGCTCTACTCGGTCGAGTATAGGTGATACTCGGCCGAGTAGCCTCAGCTAGGTCGAGCAAACAATCCTATAAAACTCATGTTACAAGCCTGATCCCTCACCCATTCATCCCTAAGGTCTGTTTGGTCAACAAGATCGATCAACAGCGTTCTTAAATATCCTGGGTATTACAGTCTTCCCCCCTTAAAAAGAACTTCGTCCCCGAAGTTCAACCCGCACGCCACTCCCCTCAGGGTTACGCACTGTGACACAACCACTTACACAAGGCGCACAAACTCAAACCATCTTGACATTACCGTCATACCACATTACTCACACAACAATCACCTATCTTAGCTACTCTTCCAAACAATACTAATCACCAACTTTCACATATACTTACAGGAATTAATGAATTCATATGCACTCTCTTGTTAAAAGCGATACAACGACTAGCAACCATACACTATTGCAAAACAATACTAAAAAACAGTACTCAACCACCACATTCCGTACACCTATACCAAGTATCACATATATTGAATTAAGACACCCATGCAAAGTATAATCTTCATACTACTTGAGTACAACATGGATACAACTTCAAGGAAACATAAATGAGATTCCGAATGTTAACATGCCTAACATACATGTGATTCCAAATATCATAGGTATAAGTAAATACGTATTTCAGGCATAAATAAATACTTATTTCCGCGACATTACTCTTCCCCTCTTAAAGGAACTTCGTCCCCGAAGTTCACCACTAGCCACTTCCTGTGCCCAAAGCCAATACACACATGACATTACTTATAAACTTTTGTGGCACAACTTACTTTATGACATTATACGCTTGCGACTTGTACAGACAGAATATTTCAGCAACTAAGTAGTACATAAAAATAAAAATTATAGGGTTAACACAAGATAGCAGTTTAATTCGTGACCAGCTGGGGCGATTATAACCGTCACCAAACATATCCACGCATAAGACTGGTGACAGTTACAACACTGTATGGTATTGTATTATCTTTCTACACCATTTAAAAACTCGGGTATTCCTCCCCTGGACAATTAAATTACTGGATACCAACCAATGTTATATAACGAGACATTCATAAATTAATAGGTTATCTCAACAATCATTTACCTGTGACATAATCATAATCAATCTTTTGAACAACTTATTGTATAAACTTGCAAAATAAGGCACTAACCAACCCCTTCATACACTTATTCACCTAACTCATGCAATTCTCATGGCTATTATACATCATGGTCCCTGTGTCAGTAATAATCGGCCGAGTATGAGACGCTACTCGGCCGAGTAAGCTTTACTCGGTCGAGTATAATTGTTTACTCGGCCGAGTAAGCTCTACTCGGTCGAGTAGTTTCTTTGCTCGGTCGAGTTATGTCAACCAGAGAGCGTTTTGACGACAGCACTTAGAGCATTCACAGTCAATCCTGCATCAAAAACTTCCCAGCAATATCAAACACAGCTAGTCTCTAACATAACGAAATCCAACTCGTCTCCACACGATAAATAAAATAATTAACGGCCTTATGGCCGAGTACAGTCAACCAACAGTAGATAATAAATTCCGAAAGCAACACGCAAAACAGAAATACCAAATCCAACACAAACGAAATAAATCCAACATCAAAGAAATCAAACCAAACAACCTAACCACACAAGATCAATAACGAGGACCCTCCTCCATGTCATCATCACCACCTGCGCCGGAGGTATCTGCACCTGAACTCCCCGCTCCTGGAAAGCTCCGCGCGCCGAGTAATCCCCTCCTAGCCGATCGCGAGTTGGCTCCCCACGGTCCCGCAAGGTAGCCAAACTCGGTCTCCTCCCGAGGTCTCCAAGAACTCCCCGGTCAACTCCATTCTTTGTGGAATACTCCCGTATCCACTCCCTGGTCCCCTCCACCGACAGTTGTTCTAGCCGTGTCCCTATGCCCTGGTTAAGGGTCATCTCATGCAGGTTGCGAGCACCAAAGTAGAGGAGATCCGCTCGGCCAGTCATGCGGCCGCATCCTGGGGTCATGCATTGTGGGGTAGGGCGACATCGGTAAGGGTGGTAAGGATAGGAGTCGGGCGCAGTAAGAGGGCTCGTGTACAACCGGGTCTCCCTAGACCGCCTCACTCCACGGCGCTCCCGAGGTGGGCGAGGTGCTCCGCCGCCGTCCCTCGTGCACGGTGATGCTCGGGCAGTCCAAGAGAATCCGTGGGTCAATCATGTAGGACTGGGGCTCAGGTCTCGGAATGGCACAAGTCTCCCACTCAGCCAAATGATCAACAACAGGGAGATGGGCTGGGTCCGGAAGTACCATCCACATAGTCCCCCTTACCCTCCAGGCGTAAGACCCATCATCCATCTTCCTCAACCATCTGTTCTGACGCCAGTACTGAGCGTCCATGGTAGGCACAATCTCTACATACTCACTCCCCTCAGGCGGTGGGGCCTCAAAATCTGTCAGGCGCTGAGCTAAGCGGGTCACTATGGCCCCGCAAGCTATGTGTCGGGTATCGGACTGTGCCATGCGTTCAAGACTAGAGCACACTACACCAGGAGCACTGTAGTAGAATGGTTTCTGACGGTGTAGGTTAAGGTAAGACATAAGGAGCATGACTTCGTGAGAATTGAGCTTGCTCACGTCATCTCTAGAGTACAACAAACAGGTCAACATTCTCAGGAACATACGAAGGGAAACGTGCTGCACATCATTAATCGCATGGCACGGCACTAGGGGGCAGGTCCGCCACAAATATGGAAGGTAAAGAGGTGCACCACTGTTCTTGGCCACATCACTAAGGTACCCTTCCCCCTCGGCCTCAAGACCTAAGTGATCAGCAAACTCATCTAGGGTAAGCTCGTGATCTTCATTCATGAGACGAAAAGAAACAGTCTTTCCCTTCTTATCATAGACAAAAGAGCTCAAAAACTCTAAGGTCAAGTGGGGGTAGGAATTCTTTCTCAAATGACACAACCCCTCCATACGCAAAATCTGAAAGATATGAAATATGTCCTCTTTGATCCCCAAAGTCTCAAGGATACCAGGATTAACACAACGGGTGGGGCGAAAAGGACGACGCATAAGAGCCAAAAAAGCCTTACGATGATTGAAATCAGAGAATATTACCGATGGATGTGCCTCCACCGGCGGAACTACGGGTCCACTACTTGACTGACCAGTCTTAAGCTGGACATTAGCATGAGTTCTTTTGTTGGGTAAGCCTCTGGTTTTCACCATACTGCAAGAAAACAATCTTTAACAGGGGATTGACACAAAAATTCTTAGTGCAAAAGACGGGCTGTTTTCAATTGTATAACGATTTTGGAACGATCTTTTTAAGACAAATTGTCCGAAAATCACCATTTACCTTACAACGTATATGGTTATAAGCTTTAAGTTGTTTCAAATTAAAGAATAATCATCAACAACAAAGAGAGTTTCGTTTATGTAACCCTAGAATTCAGAAATTGAATTTTAAACCATGAAATTAATCAATCAAGGCATACACAAGATCTATATACAGTTGAATCCAAGAATCAATAAGTTGAAGACTAAATTTCAATTGTTTTACCAAGAAATTCGAAATATAGCATGATATTATACCATAACCTTGCAAACAAATGAGAAAATTGAGTTTAAATTTTACCTTAAACTGATTTGAGGCAAGCAAGAACAAGTGGAACCCCAAAGTTTTACCCAAAAGCTTGAGAAAGGAAGGATATGGAGTTTTTAGAGAGAAGGGAATGTGAAGATGGGAGGCGGAAATAAGAAAGAAAGGAACGAAAATAGGGTTTTTGTATAACCCGTATAAGTCCTCGCATACGAATACTCTGGTCGAGTATTGGGAATACTCGGCCGAGTGTCGACTACTCGGTCGAGTGTTTAGGAATACTCGGCCGAGTGTAGACTACTCGGTCGAGTATCCTTCTTACTCGGTCGAATATTGAAGAACAGAAGCGATTATTATTTTCACCAAACGGATACTCGGTTGCGTAGCTTGATACTCGGCCGAGTATGGTCTACTCGGTCGAGTACAGTCATCTACTCGGTCGAGTTTCCAAAAGTGAAGAGGAAATCATAAACTCTCACTATCCCTGCAAAACAAATAATATCGCTCGGAGTTCCGTGCAACCGGCTCGTCACTATTAAGGCTTAGTTCTACCACCCAAACACATATCAACACTTATTTTTGTACATCTACTACCAATACTATCATCATTACTACCTTCATTCTTTACTATGCCATGAAACTGTTACACCCTATCCTTATAGCATACTTAGCATTTAATTACGGTACCTGCAAGGTTTAGCTCTTATATCACATCATCTCTCATTCTACTAATCACCAGGCATACACTTTAATCACATTTACAAAACAGCAATTCGACACACAACACATTCATCGTGAAACAAATTGGTTAACTTACCACTGGTCGCACATCACAACAATTCCATCATTCACTCCAAATTTTCCACACATACATCATAACACATATCACCCTAATCATAGATAGACACAACAATGATCACTAAGCAATCAACGACTCTCACTAGCTATCCTTTTTCCTGTGTCTGGCTTAAGTCCGATGGGGCCATGATTTTGAAATGAGGGCGCCTACTCACCCAAAATCTAGCATCAGATGGGGCTCTCAACGTACATACACCAGGTTCATTTTAATTGACACTCTATATTCATTAGATTTATTGGTTCAGGTTCCAAAATCGTCGGCTCTGATACCACTTTGTAACACCCCCGCACACCAGGACGCCTTACCAAGGACCATCCCAGTGTATGACAGTGTCACCATCTCGGTTTCCCGAGGAGGTAGATCAAATTAGACAATAAAAGAACAATCTTATATTATTAATATGTCTCATACAATACAACTCAATACAAAGTCCTTATAAAGAAGGTACAACTACAACACTCATGACACCGCATCTCTAAACTGGTAGCGTGATGACTCGATCCCTCCAATCCTAGCAACCACAATCAACAATACCTGCTAAGCCAACTGCTCACCATCCCCGAATGGATCACCGCAGACACCACAAAACAACACGGGTCGATCGACTAATCAAATGTAAGACAGATAATAATGTAAACAAATGATCATCCTCTATCCCCGTCTCACGACCTCGACAAGAATCGACTACACCCCAAAGGGTGTAGCCCCGCCATTACCCATCGCAATGTAATCCTCGCCGTCGTGGGTGACCGCAGCCCATCCCACCTAGTCCAGCTCTTCAACGAGCGACTAACAATCCATGTCCCTTAATGTGCACATCCCCTTCCGTGGCGGGTTCCACGGAGGGCGAACTAGGGTGTGAAGCCACTCCCGCAAGTGACTCCACCACAAACAATACACACATCACAAAGACACAAAGATCACAAATCCACAACAACACCACCGTCACAACACAATCACATCTCCACCGTCACCACAACACCCATACTCCGATGATCAGCAGATAACAACAATTACAATACAATCACAATCTTAAATCAATTAACAGTAAACTGAGTAGGGAAACTCTACCTCGTCGCAAAGCATGCAAGACCTCCATACACAGCCACACACGACTCCAATAAGCATCCTAACCATGATAACCGTCTCCTATTACACAACTATACTTAAAGAATCACTCAAATGAACACAAGGCAGAAACTTACCGAACATTACGCATCGGCGGTGACATAGACAACCACCACTCACGTCATCCTTCCTCAGCGAATCCCGACCTTCCCATGGTGGAGGGTTAGGCTAATTGCATTATAGTGTGAAGATATGGGGTGATAGGAGAGGGAGATAAGCTAGGAATAAAGAAAGAGAAACTGTCGAGGAAAATGAGAAATGAAATGAATCTCGCGAACTTGCGTTTATATTTACGTGTCGACAGCAGCCATACTCGGTCGAGTACGGGAGTACTCGGCCGAGTAGGCTCTACTCGGTCGAGTATAGGTGATACTCGGCCTAGTAGCCTCAGCTAGGTCGAGCAAACAATCCTATAAAACTCATGTTACAAGCCTGATCCCTCACCCATTCATCCCTACGGTCTGTTTGGTCAACAAGATCGATCAACAGCGTTCTTAAATATCCTGGGTATTACAACTACTGCCGTATTAATATTGATAATTTCACTACTCCCGCCGTAATTATTGTTACTTTCACCATTGCCGCATCAATATTTATTATTTCACTACTCCCGTTGTTGTTTCTACCACTTTCACTAATCTCGCTGATAATATTGTTACTTTTACTATTCAAATGAGTGATTAATGTTACTACTCCCTCCTCACCAATCCAAGGTAACATTGACCAAAATAGCACTATTCATGGTCGTAGGGAAATTTCGATATTATTCTTAATCTATAAGACAAAATATAGTCATGTGAGATCTTGTTTGATTTATCGTCATGAATGATACAAGAATATCATTTTTTTTTAATAATTTTTAATAATGTGTAACTCAAGATATTCACGTTGCAAAACGTGTCTCAGCAAGTGTGAAAAAGTCAATGTTACCTTTGGATTGGTATAGAGGGAGTACAATTCTTTTCTTTACTGACAAAATTACTTTTACTACTTAGACATGCAATTTTAAGAGGATTATTTATTTATATAAATATATTACATATATGCATTAAATCAAATCGAAAGAATTATGCTATATTATATATTATGGAATCTAACTTGAATTATTTTTAACCTACTTATATTATGTTTTTGTATGTTAAATAATTAAAATCTCTATAAATCTAATAAACTATAAAGTTTAATAAAATTGCATAGATTTTAAATTTAATATATAATTTTATGATGATAATAATTAATACCATAAGTGTGCATATTTATACTAATTAATTATTTTAATAAAATTGCATAGATTCTAATTTAATATATAATTTTATGATGATAATAATTAATACCATAAGTGTGCATGTTTATACTAATTAGTTATTTTATTTTAAGGAAATTGACCATCTTCTAGTCTTCTATAAATATTTAGGAAAATTATCAAGCATCTTCTTTCTTTTAGTCTCATTGAAATTGACCATCTTAATTAATTATTTTATTTTAAGGAAATTGACTATCTTAATTAATTATTTTATTTTAAGGAAATTGACCATGTTTTAGTCTCTTACAAATGTTTAGGAAAATTACTAAGCTTTTATATAATTTAATTTTAACCCAAACTATATATAATATTTGCATTGAGATCCCTTAATCGGGTCCATCACATGGTGCTAGTGATTTAAAACTATATAGTATAATTAATTTGTATAACTTTTTTTAATTTTAAAGTATTGGTGCCCGGCTTCGCCCGGGCTACCTCTACTTACCATTAATTTTTTTTTTCATTAAATAAAATTACTTTAAGTTGCAAAAATCATAAATTTATTATTAATATATTTTTCTATGACATATCCTAAAATACGATGAAATAAATTTTGAGACAAATTCACTACTTCCGCTATAATATTTACTCTTATTAATGAAACAATAGTAATAACATTTCACTACTTGCCCGTAATCATTGTTACTTTCACTACTCCCGCCGTAATTATTGTTACTGTCACTAATGCCGCATTAATATTGATAATTTCACTACTTCCGCCGTAATTATTGTTTTTTTTTTTTTTTTTTTTTTGCAAGAAAAGCAAGCCATATATTCATCCATTAAAGGGAATAAAGAAGCAATCTTACAAAAACGATAACCAATATGAGATACTTAACTAGCTAGAGAGCCTACTATCTCATCCTCTAGATGTGATTTAGATGCATACAATAATCTTATAATTACAAGGAATCGGATCTTCTTAATAAGAGTTCCCGTACTATGCTCCAACCCTCGAAATATCCTAGCATTTCTCTCCTCCCAAATGCTATACACCGCTGCTCCCAGACAACCCAGAAACCATTTAGTTTTCCAAAGTGCCTACGAGTTCTTCTCATTAGCACTCCAATGCAGCTCTTTGCTAAGACTGTCAAACGCCTTGAGATCTTCATCCATGAGAGAATTTGCTGCCAAATGCCTTTAGAGAACGAGCACCGAAAGAATAAGTGTTTGTGGTTCTCATTTTCACACTTACATAGGACACATCTATTCACCATTTGTATACCTCTGCAGTTAAGTTGATCAATAGTAGCAAGTTTCTTCTGCATTGCCAAAATAAGAAACACACTGTGCTTTGGTTGAAGAGGACGTTGCCAAAACCGCCCCCCAGCCTAATGTGTCTCGAGACAATTTCTAAACTTATCATACAAATGTGGAGTTGTAATTTCCCTCTATGGACACAAATGCTGCTCATGAATTGTTTAGCATTCTTAATATTCCCCGTATGTAATAGCAGTTCATCCCTTACCTTCAAAATATCGCGCTACTCTCTCGAATGAGTAGATTTGGAATGTGCAGTCCAAATGCTCCCAGATTTGATATTATATTTCGAGATGCCATTCTGTCCAGGCTATCTCGAATCTTGATCCAGCTCCCAAATCCATTTACCCAATATACATTTGTTCCAGGCCAACACTTCCTTAATATTGAAACCTCCCTCCTGATAGGGAACACAGCAAGACTTCCAACTCTTCATGATAAGTTTCCTACTACCTTCCTCAGAATTCCATAAGAAGTTTCTACAAAATTTAGTGATTAACTTGATCACTCCTTTAGGAATCAACAAAGTAGAGCACCAATACTGTTTCATACCAAAAATTACAGAGTTCAACAAACTAATCTTCCCTGCATACGAGAGTTTGTAAATAGACCAGTGTTGTAGAGCTCTTTGGACTCTATTGAGAAGATCAGCAAACATGCCCTTGTTCAATTTCCCATCATTTAAAGGCACTCCCAAGTATCGAAAAGGGAAGTCTCCCTCCACATACCCTGTTGCTTGAAGAATACCCTTCTTAATATCATCTCTAACACCTCCCATATAGATATTAGTCTTCTCAGGATTAGCACATAATCCAGACATTTTTGCAAAAGAATCAAGTGGTTGTGTAACAGCAGCAACAGATGGGATGTCACCCCTAACAAAAAGCATTAAGTCATCTGCAAAAATTAAATGATTGAGTCTCACTGGTCCACACTTTGGATGGTATGAAACCTGAGGTTGCTTATGAATTTGCCTCAGAATACGAGAAAGGATTTCCATACTCATAACAAAGAGGAAGGGGGAAAGAGGATCCCCCTGCCTCAGACCACTGGCCCCTTTGAAAAATCCCACTCTATCTCCATTAATCTTCAAACTGAACCAAGTAGAGGTAATGCAGCCTAGAATCCAATCCTTAAATTTAGGTGGAAAATGGTAGTACTGGAACATCTTATCAATAAATTCCCATTGAAGGGAATCAAATGCTTTCTTGATGTCTACTTTTATCAAGCATCTAGGAGAAATCTCTTTTTGCCCATAACCCTTCACCAAGGACTGGGTAAGCATGATATTCTCAAAAATGTTCCTGCCCTGAACAAAAGCCCCCTGTTCTTTGCCCACTATTTGTGACAGACATGGTTTCAAACGAGCACACAATATCTTGCTAACAGTTTTATAGAACACTGTACAGCAAGCAATAGGACGATAATCCATCACAGTAGCCACCACTGGTTTTTTTGGAATGAGAGCAAGTAAAGTGGTATTTGCTTGCTTAGACATTTTACCAGTTCTAAAGAAAGACTGAATGGCCTTACAAAAATCATCCTTAATAGTCTCCCATGATTTCTTAAAGAAGTGTGCAGAAAACCCATCATGGCCAGGGCTCTTGTTGGAATCTATAGAGAAGACAACAGTTTTGATTTCAGTCTGTGTAATCTCTCTGCAAAGTCCCTCCCATTCAGAAGTAAGGATCTTATTCCCCTGCAACTCAGTCATAGATTCACAGTTGACAACCACATTTTGCCCCAGCAAGCATTTATAGTAATCAACAAAAGCCTGGTTAACGTCCTGAGACCCAATCTTCTCAATTCCCTGTCTATCCATGATCCTCCCAATAGTAACCTGATGCTTCCTTGCAGCAATCTTAGAAAAATAGTAATTAGTTGGAGCATCATTATATTTAACATCCTGAATTTTAGCTCTTTGTGCCAATGAGCTCTTTTCAGTTTTCTTAAAGATCAAATACTGGTTAAGCAATTTTTGTTCCTGCTCAAATAGTATAGGATCCAAGGGTCTCAGTTGTAGCTGATTTTGGCAAGCTTCAAGAGTAGTTTTGGCCTCCTGCACTCTCTTAGAAATCCCAGAGTAGCTAGTATTATGAAGCTTAATAAGAGTCTTCCTAACATGTTTCAGTTTCCCAAAGAATTTGAACATGACACTTCCCCTCACTGGTAATCCCCAAGCCTGCATAACCATTTCATCATACTCCTTGTGATCTGCCCAACAATTAAGATAGCTAAATTGTTTCCTAGGCCTATAATTATCCTGCACAGTGACTAGGAGAGGAGAGTGATCAGAAATCCCCGAAGGTAGGACCTGAACCTGAGTGTTAGGGAACTCCAGCAACCAAGAAGGATTGCTAAGGACTCTATCCAATCTAGACCAAACCCGAGCAGTGGCTTCTCTTTTATTAGTCCAAGTATGTTCACAACCAAAGCTATGCAAATCATCCAAAGTGCAATCCAATAAACACTGATTAAAAGCCATCATCTCATTAACAGATGGGGGATTAGGACCAAGTCTCTCATCCATATCCCTAACAATGTTGAAATCTCCCAAGACAATCCAGTTTGTAACCTTCCCATTCAACCTCCTTAACTCATCCCATAATCGTTCTCTATGGCCAGCATCATTGCTAGCATAAACAAAAGTGAGGAAAATAATTTTGTTGGTCCTATTGTTCAAGAGCTCAAGGTGAATGAATTGGTCATGGACCTGAGCAGAAACAACCGTGACCCTCCTAATATCCAGAAATACCCAAATTCTACCATTACAATGATGAGAGTAGTTATTTATGATAGTATAATTAGAAAACTTCTTACTAATAGCAGCTGAATTATTCAAACGAACCCTAGTTTCCAGAAGACCCAGCACTTCTATTTTATTCTGATAAAGATAACCCCTAACTTCCAGCTGTTTTATTGGGTCATTAAACCCCCTAATGTTCCAGGATGAAATGATCATGTCCCCCGGATCGGTGGGTCCCCAGCCTGCAAGTTATCCACTATCTCAGTAGCCTCCACAGTCCCTGTATCCTGCAAAAGTGTGAAGTGATTGTTCACAGAGACTCCATAACTTGTGGTAGCAAGGACTGTTCCCCTCTTCTCAGACAGACTCTCTGAAACAGAGCCCTTTTCGTCTAGCCTAGTGCATCCTGAGCCCACCCCTTTATCATCAGTGAGAGATATCTTCTCTGGAACAGCAGAGGAGGAACCCTCCAAGTTCTCAACCTCCTTCCCAGCAGAAGTATCAGTCGCGGATTTAGGAGGTATTTGGCCTAGCAACTGGCATTCTGAGCTAAGTGCAACTGTTTCAAGAGCTTGCTGAGAGTCCCTCTGTACAACAGGTCTATACTCCTGCACAATCTCCTTTGCTTTCCTCTTTTCATCAAGCTTCTTGTTAATCTTAGTGAATTTTCAGTGCTCTTTAGTATGTCCCAGTTTCCTACAACAGTGGCAATAATAGGGCAACCACTCATAAATAACCCGCCGTGTTGTTTCCCCATGGTAAGGAGAAGTCGAGTGATATTGGCAGCAATTCATCGAGACATCCACTTCCACCAGGACACGAGCAAACAGTAATTTGGATTTGTGGGTTGTTGGTAGATCAAGAAATGAGGTTTTCCCACAAAGATTAGCCATCTTACTTAAGACCTTTTCAGACCACATAAATGGATCCAAATCAGGAAATAAGACCCATACTGGAACAATAGACACAGAATCCATCTCCTTTGAGAATGTTGGTGACCATTGCTTTAAAATCAGGTTACTAGAGCCCATTGTCCATGGTCCACCCTTCAAAACCTCATTCATATCCACCTCGAGAAGAAACGAAAGCTAAACCAACCTTTTTTATAGTATCGACAATGGGACGAGTCCCGAGTCCAATTTTTGCAACAAAATCATCAACCTGTGGTAATTTTGGTTTAGAACCCAAAAAATTCCCCATAAGGGTATTCTTCCAAAATCGTATTTCATCAATAACATCCTCTTCCTCAATTTCAACAATTTTTGTATCCGCACTCTTTTCACAATAATGCAAACTCATTCCAGGGGAAGGCTTAGTGACAGAAGCCCAGGTTTTTGCAATACCAATCCCTAATTCAGTAGTAGGAGGTGGTACAACAGGGGAAGACAAAGTACCTGCCGTATGCGGTGTCGCCGATTTTTCCAGTTGACCCGTTAGGTTTAGCAATTGCCCCACCGTCGTCGTCACACTTGGAACTGGGTCATCATATTCATCCGTAACATCCTCAACAATCGGATCATCCGAAGCCATAACCGTCTCTACAACCACAGGATTCTCTACTTCCGATATTTCCACTTCAGGAATTGAGACTCCAGAAGCCACCACCGATGTTGTTACATCAATTTCAGATTCAGTAACACTATGTTGTTTAGTCCGACGAGTTTTAGCCATGATCAAGCGGAAAAATAAAAGAAATTTACGTGTTTTTGGATTTTTCAGAGGTTGCTTGGAGAAGAAGGATTTTCTCTTTCCATGACTAAAAACCGTGTTAATTATTGTTACTTTCTCTATTGCCGCATTAATATTGATTATTTCACTACTCCCGTTGTTGTTTCTACCACTTTCACTAATTTCGCTGATAATATTGTTACTTTTACTATTCAAACGAGTCATTACTATCATATAACTATATCTAATGTTACTACAATTCTTTTCTTTACTGACGAAATTACTTTTACTACTTAGACATGCAATTTTAAGAGGATTATATATTTATATAAATATATTACATATATGCATGCATTAAATTTAATCGAAGGAATTATGCATTATTATATATTATGGAATCTAACTTGAATTATTTATAACCTACTTATATTATATTTTTGTATGTTAAATAATTAACATCTCTATACATCTAATAAATTATAAAGTTTAATAAAAATTGCATAGATTTTAAATTTAATATATAATTTTATGATGATAATAATTAATACCATAAGTGTGCATGTTTATACTAATTTACTATTTTATTTTAAGGAAATTGACCATCTTCTAGTATTCTATAAATATTTAGGAAAATTACCAAACATCTTTTTTCTTTTAGTCTCTTTGAAATTGACCATCTTAAATAATTATTTTATTTCAAGGAAATTGATTATCTTAATTAATTATTTTATTTTAAGGAAATTGACCATGTTTTAGTCTCTTACAAATGTTTAGGAAAATTACTAAGCTTCTATATAATTTAATTTTAACCCAAACTATATAATATTTGCATTGAGATCCCTTAATCGGGTCCATCACACGGTGCTAGTGATTTAAAACTATATAGTATAATTAATTTGTATAACTTTCTTTAATTACATTGAAGTCCCTTGGTTTCTGGAATTAATATATAGTATTGATAAGTTACTGACTCAAAACTATTCGATTTGAAATTTTTCGCCCCGGGTGACCGAAAACAGCATACTTAAAACAAGTTCGAAACCCTAAATGCCTACCAAACCCGAAGTAGCCCTGGTATTACCCCATACTCCAAGTGCCGTACCAGGATCACTTAAGGTATGAGAACGTCACCATCTCGGTTGCCCGAGGGAATGATACTCAAATAGACAATAACGAAATGTATTTTTTTTTTTTTTTTGAAATAGAAGAATAATTTCATTAATAGAACGTCATACGGCACTTACAAGGGATAACTATAATTGAAATTGAATCTATTAGAAACCAAAAAAAAAAAAAAAATTCTTGTAAACTAGGGATCTCAAACCATGATCTGACAATTCGGCTCGGCCTCGTATCGCTATCGTCATGCAGCTTTTGATGAGGGGATCCTTCGTATGATAAATTGTAACATAGATTGTTGACAAATAACTTGTATCCGTTGAAGTAATGTGCGACGAACCACCAACAAATTACTCTTGTCTATATTTTGATTGAAACTAAATCCAGGATTAACTGGAAAAACCCCGAAATAAAGGACAGAAAAAACTGAAAAACGATTCTCCCAAAAAGAGAGACTTTTATTGATCAGATGACAAATACGCATTGCTATTAATTGAAAGATGAAACAGTTTTGGGGCTTACCATCGATTAATTACCGATGGGAGCCCCGAAATTGATGAATGGAGGCTAGGGTTTTTTCAGAGAGAAAGAGGAGGAGATTGGTGTTTTTTGATCCCGTTTCGCTACTTGGTATTTTTAATTACTCACTTTAATAAAGAAATGTATTTAAATAATACTCCCTCCTATTCCGAATAACTGTCCCATTTGGACAATGGCACGAAAATTAAGGAATGTAGTTAAAATAATGAAAAGTATTGTATAGGGGTAAGAATATAGGAGTTTAATAATGAAAAGTATTGAATATAATGGTTTAGGAGTGGTTGAGGTGGTAAATAAAGAAAAGAGTCAAGGGTAGGAAAGTAAAAAAACATGTCCAAATATGGCAAATGAGACAGTTATGTGAATAGACGGAAATGGCAAATGAGATAGTTATTTGGAATAGGAGGGAGTAATAAATTTAAGTGATACAACAAAATTCCAAAAACTGTCAAAAGGAATACAACTGTTCTCCAAAAACCAAAGTACTCAAACAACTAAATAAAAACACAGCGGAAGACTCTAAGACCGGTGGTGACTCCATCCCAGCTATCCCTCGCATAAGCTATCTTACTTGCTCAACAATTGCTCACAATCCCCAAAAGGATCACCACAGTTTTTAAAACATTTAAACGGGGTCAGTACTGATTATATAAAAACAATAGCCACAATAAAATAGGAACACAGACAGCTCAAACAGTTCAAACCAATCTCCAGTCTCCATCTCCAACCTCCACACATGACACAACTGACTACACACTAAAGTATGTAGCCCTGCCAGAGTACCCATCGCAACAAGTACTCCTCTCCACCAGTGGGGGACCGCAGCCGTTCCCACCTAAGCCGTGCTCATCTCTATCAAGCGATAAACCCATGTTCATTAATGTGCACATCCCTTCTGGGCGGGTTCCACAGAAGGCAAATCAAGGGCGTTAAGCCACTCCCGCAAGTGACTCCACTCAGCCAGGGACGCACTCCGAAGATCACAGATAGATACACAACCAATCAACAATATACAACCAACAACCATCACAATCAAACCAACAATATAATTAACCAACAATCACCATCACAAACACCACATAGTATGTAGCCAATACTGGTAGGGAAACCCTACATGGAAAGCAATCACCAAGATCGTCACAATCAGCTAATCACAATCGTTCTTCAACGAAATCATCTCCTATAAACACACAATCATACAATCACAATCTAACATCAACCATACTCCCCAAAACTCCCCAAAATTACCTAATTAGGGTTACCCGAGGCAATGATAATCAAATGACAATGAAGAAACATAATTTAAATAACAATATAGTTTAAAGTGAATAAATGTTCAAAGGCCAAAACTGTTAAAAGTACAATAGAAAGTTCTCAAGTCCCAAAAGTATCAAACGACTAAAACAAAACAGCGGAAGACTCTAAGACTGCCTCGTGCTGACTCATCCCAGCTAACCCAAGCGTATCTTTTCATACCTGTTCAACAACTGCTCACCATCTCCGAATAGATCACACGTTTTTTAAAACAATTAACGCGGTCAGTACTAATTACACAATCAAAGCCACAATGAAACAATTATACAAACAGATCACACATAATCCCAGTCTCCATCTCCAATCTCCACATAACTAACTACACTAAAGTGTGTAGTCCTACCAAAGTGCCCATCGCAATAGGTACTCCTCACCGCCAGTGGGGGACCGCAGCCGTTCCCACCTAGACCCCGCTCATCTCCATCGAGCGATAAACCCATGTTCATTAATGTGCACATCCCTCTTGTGGCGGGTTCCACAAAAGGCGAATCAAGGGCGTGAAGCCAGTCCCGCAAGTGACTCCACTCAACCAGGGACGCACCCCGAAGATTACAGACAGTTATACTGTAATCACAATACTTCTATCAACAACCACCAAATCAGAACCCAATACGATATTTACTCAACAACAACAATACTAACAACATCAATATTAACCATGCCATGTAATTAATACCGAGTAGAGAAACCCTAATTGGAATGCAAACACCGACAATAGACGATCAAGCAGCTAACTCAGAATCTCTCCTCAACGAATCCTCCTCATATACATACATACATACAATCGCAAGCATATTCACATAAACTACCAAAACCCCCAAATCACCCAATTAGGGTTTAACCAATTTTAACAAAACAATATAAAAATTATATGTAAAGCTTACCCTCGACGCAAGGACCACAAAGATGTAAAGAACGACGAAAACCGATACTCCTAGCTTCGGGATTTGCTAATAATGTGGCGAGGATGAAACAACGTAACTTTAATCTTCTCTTGTGTGTTTTAGATTTCAAAAAGTGTTTAAGGAAAAAGATGACGGAAACTTATATATTAATCTTTTGAACGAAATTGAAAAATGAATCCTAGAGAGAGAGAGAGAGAGAGAGAGAAGCAGCCGTCAACTCTAGGGCACGTTTTAAAGATCAAGATGACAAAGAAATCTGCTCATTCATCCTCGAATTCATATTATACTAATACCAAATCATCTGTCTCTAATGCTATTCAATCAGAAAACTCAAAAATCTTGGGTAAACCAGATGTGGAAGAAGGCCAAAAAATGAAAAGTATCCATGAGGTAACTGGTATCCCAACGATAGACTTCAATGATGGTGTAGTAGAAGACTGTGATGAAGAGTCTGACCCTGAAGATGAAAGCAATCAAGATGATAATTGGTATCAAATCCATGGCAGGAAAATAATTAAGATCATGGATGATGAGCCTGAACTAATGCAACTGACTGATGATGATGTACAATCTGAACTTGAATACTGGCAGCAAGCAGTGGTGGGATTTGTTGTTGGGGCCAATCCTCCCTGGCAGATCTTGGAAGGCTTCCTTAAAAGAATATGTGTAATACTACGGTTTTATGAGTCTCTGGGTACTCTATCGAGTAGGCCTTACTCTGTCGAGTAAGGGTGTGTTGCGTTTTAAATTAGTTTCTGACCTGTTGGGTACTCGATCGAGTACCTCAGCTACTCGATCGAGTAGCTCGGTTAGCGGGTGATAATTCGACGGGTTTTGTTAATAACACGGATTAATATATAAATCTTTCCGTCACTTTCATAATATACCTTTACAAACCTAATAACATTAAAAGGAAGATTCAAGTTACGTTCTTCGCATTCATCCGTGTTGTTGACAAATCCCGGAGCTCGAGAGGTCGGATTCCATCGTTCTTTATACCTTAGTAATCCTTGCGTCGAGGGTAAGATCTACATACCAATTTCATAGTATTTCGTTAAGTTTCTTTAAACCCTAATTTTGGTATTGGGGGTTTTTGTTATGTTTTTTGATTGGTAGCAATTGCATGATTATATGTTAGGAGGAGGATTCGTAGGAGAGGAATTTTGATACAGCTATTGAGACCGTCTGATTGTGTTGCTGTTCCAGGTAGGGTTTCCCTACTCAGTATTACTTACATAATGTGTGGTGATTGTGTTGTAATTAGTGTGATTGATTGATTCAGACGGTTGTTGATATTGTGATTGTGATTTTTTGTCTGTGGTTCTCGAGATGCATTCTCGGCTGAGTGGAGTCACTTGCGGGAGTGGCTTCACGCCCTAGTTTCGCCCTTCGTGGAACTCGCCACGGAAGGGGATGTGCACATTAATGGGACAGGGTTATCGCTCGGTATGATGAGCGGGGCTTAGGTGGGAACGGTCGGTCCCCACGGGTAGGGTCCAGGGATGATCGGTGACGGAGATGGAGTGGAGTGCCTGATTGTGTGTGATTGCTTGAGCCGTGTTGGTTGCGTGTCTTGTTGATATATAACTTGTGTAAATAGTACTTTCCCGTTTAAATGTTTTAAAAACGTGGTGATCCATTCGGGGTGGTGAGCGATTATTGAGCGGTATGATATGATGCGTACGGGATAGCCGGGATGAGTCATCACGTTGCGGTTAGAAGTCTTCCGCCGTGTCGACGATGTCTAGTAGCTTGATAGTTTTATCAAGATGAGACGGATTGAGTACTTTGTAATTCCTTTGACAGTTTTGGTTTGAGATATGTAATCACTTAAATTATATTTACTATTTAAATATGTTTCTTTATTGCCTTATGATTATCATTGCCTCGGGTAACCGAGATGGTAACATCCTTATACCTGGGTGGTCCTGGTAAGGCACTTGGAGTATGGGGGTGTTACAAAATGGTATCAGAGCGACGATCCTGAAACCTGTAACCAATGAACCCAATAAACATAGGGAGTCAAATAAAATGAACCCGGGGTAAAAGTTGTAGGAGCTAATGCAAAGACTTGGGAGACGTCCTAAAGTCGCGAACTCGCCCTACAATTTTGAACCGGTCACTGTGGGATATGAGTCGGGATCGCTATGTGTTTACCTTGTGTAGTGTGTACCTGTGTAGTGAAGTGTGGCATGAATCAGTGAATGTATGTATGTTGAGAATGGGGAATGTATAGAAAAGATGCTGATGATGTGATTTCGTAAGTTATTGATTGAAAGCATGATAGTTGTTTTACGATATGGCATTATAGAAATACGGAAAGGAAATTTGTTTGATTGGAGTTATACATAGAGTTATGTATACATATATGTTGTTGGTAGTGTTGTACGAGTTTATATAGCTGAAAGTTTGAGTAAGAGCATGAATAATTGGTGGAAAAGATGATAATTGTTGCATGATAATATGATATTTTTTTTTATAACGCATGTTGTATGATGGAAGAAATTCTATAAGGTTGTTATGCTAGTAACAGGTGAATATGATACTTGATGTCATATAATTGTGATTTTGTTTACGTAAAGTTATATAATAAAAACATGTGGGTAATATGTGATTGGTAAGTTGAATGATATATGTGCATCGAGTTATTTGTTGCTTGGCTTTTGAAGTTAGTAACATGTGGTTAGGGATACTGGTTTTATGAGCATCGAGTTGTTTTGTTTACCATGTTGTCGTTTAAGTTGTTGGGAAGTAAAATCAAGTAGTTGTGTTTTCGATTATAGGGAGGTCGTCTTTAAACTGTTATAACCTGAGATGCATAAATGATTTTAATGTGATTTCAATTGGAGGTGATAGCTTGTCCTTTTAAGATTCTAACGATAGGTCACACGCCCAAAACGACCAAGAAATGAGTGAGTTATGACTGTTTTACGAAAATTGGACAGTGCTGAGAAATGCATAGGTACTCGATCGAGTAGCCTTGGTACTCGATCGAGTATGGGGGAACTCGATCGAGTACGTCAGTTACTCGATCGAGTAGCCCTGGTAATTGTTTTACGTACTTCTGATCTTCACCTACTCGATCGAGTAAGTCACTTACTCGATCGAGTGGCCTGTACTCGATCTAGCGACCCTTGTTTTGGGTCATATGCTTATCTTTTGAATTCGTTGCATATTTTGTTTAATTCAAAGTTGTTATTTTGCTTCTTTATGCATTGTTTTACATGTACGTTGGTCTTGACGCGTAAGTTACCCAATCTTGTGGTGTAGTGAGTGGCACCTGTGGTGAGTATGAGTTCGGTGGGAGGACATGAGTTATACGTGGTTGTGATAGATAGTGGAAAAAGAAAAGGAAGATCGTTATGGCTTAATTGAGACATAGAGCATGTTTTATAAGATGAAATGAGATGAGTGATATGGTTGTGTGTTGAGTAACGTAAAAGTAAGTGAATGTGGGCAAGGGATGATGTGAGTTTATGGAACGTGAGAATGAAAAGATTGAAATGAGGGACGCAAATGGTGGCATCTTGAGATGTGTAAAGAATCATGGAGGGGGATGGTTAGGAGTCATGTGGGTTAAGAATATACATAGTGAAAGTTCGTTTTAAAAGGGTGAGAAGAGTAATATATAGTGAACTTTGTGGAGACATGTCGCGAGGAGGATTTGTAGACAGTGAATGAGTTGGGAGATTTGGTTTATTAAGAGATGAAACTACTGTGTGATTTCTTTGGGCAACTAGCGGTATGAAAGGAATTTTGATTTCTAGAGATGTAATTGTTGAACAGTAAACGTTGATTCTATGGATGGATTAGTGGCAAGGGTGATTGATGACATAATAAGAGAATATTTGTGATAAGAAAGAGTGAGATGATATCGATATGAAATAATTAGATGTGAGTTTTGGAGCGGTGAGAAAGTAACCTAACACTAAAGAGTTAGGTAGAAGTGATAAGGAGTTGAATGGTTAATTGATTAATTTAGTGTACAAGAAAAGAATGAGGGGAGCAAAACTAGGGAAATGTTGACCGGAGTTATGTGACATAAAAGTAAGGAATCGTCGAGATGTATGATACTATCAAGAGTAAGTAAGTTAGTGATTATACAGAAATTTCAGGACAACATGATTAATCATGAGTTTCGAGGAATTAAGGGAGTAAGCAGTTGGTGGAAAATTTGCACGATAATAGATAATTGGTGGAGAGTTAGACGAAAATACGAGTAAGATAATATTGGGAATGATGTTGATGTAATTTTGTTGGTGAATTTGATGATAGTTATTTGGAATGTTAACCGAAGATAGGAAAGAAATCGTGATGTTTAGAGATGAGTGAAAGAGGTTTGATGTCCGGACAGTGGTGGTGTTATGGTTTGTGACTAATGGTTAAGAGTGATGGTATATTAGAAAGGTAGCAATTCAAAAGAGGTTGATTTGGTAGGGACCTGATTGTTGTGTATAATTGTGAGAAGGTATAAGACGTGGTTAGATGAGGCGGATGCTAATAGTCGAATAGTAATGGTTGTGCGAATAGGGGAAATTGTTGTGAGGGGCATATGAGTTAAGCTCGGGCGGCAGGTAACCTATGTTGAGTGGTAACTTACGTGATCAGGACTAACCAGTTGGATGTGATTACGGGTCTATGATGTGTATAAATGTTTGTGTGAGGTTTTGACCTCACAAGAAGTGGTATAGTGTGATTATTATAAAGTCATATTTGAATGTTCTCAGAATGCATGTTGGGTACGCTAATCTAATTGAATGGTATTCAAAAAGGTAATAATTCGAGTGATCCGCGTGATCAAGTTATGCTTGTATGTATTCATGATACATGTTAATCTGTGATATGGTAAGGGGATGATATTCATGAGGTTATCTGTTTAATTCATACAATATGTTGCGATGCGATTTAGTAAAGTGGATTTGAATAAGTTTTTCTTGTCTGAGAAGTTATTTTGAGTCAGTGTTTGTGGGAATTGTATGTAGCTGTGATGTCTATCGATGTGGTTGTGGTGCCTCGGGTGGTGATCCGGGCTCGGTATTTAGTATTGTGATGCGGGTATTTTCGCACTGTGGTGTGGCTGTTGGTGGCGGTGTTGCGATGTCGTCACCGGTTGTGGTGGAGTAGGCGGGATGATTATGATTCGAGTTTCGAAATTTCATACCAGTCATACATAGATTGTTGTTTTGTTTGATGTTGCTTCCTATGAGTTTCAGTTTGTACAGATAGAGAGTTGTTTTGTTTATTGATGTTTCTTACCAGTTAAGTTTTGGTATGAGGGTAGAGTATGATATGAAAGATAGTTGTATATGTTTTCGTTGTTGTCATGGTATAGTGACATTCTGTTGATGGGACACAGTTGTCAGAAGTTGTTACAAAGATTTCTTTGATCTTGTTTTAAGATGAGGCTTTAGACATAATCATGGTAAGTGATTGGTGGAACACGAGTTGTACTGATCTGGACGCTGCAGGTGGTTTATAATCAGATTTTGGGACAGTGAGTGTAGGGTGTGGGGAATTATTGTCATGTTAAGTTTTGTATGAGTTTTGCGGTAATAAAGAAAAGAACTTGAGGATCTAGTGTGAGTGTACGTAACGAGTGTAGATCGTGAGTTATGCTTTTGGGAGATAGGTGCCTTACATAGAGAAGTATGTTGTTTTGCAGTAAGAATAGAGAGTTAGTATGGTGATTTTGCCACGAGTTTATGGTATAGATTAGGTGGTGTGCCGTATGAGTTGAGGTATGAAAAATGCTTAAGTAAGAAAGCCTTGGATATGTGCATGGCGAGTGTTTAGGTTATAGGTGATTATCTTTGACATGCGGTGGTGATGAGAAAATGAAAAGATATATCTAGGATTTAGTATTAGTGAGTTACGAGGACGTAACATTTATCTTAAGAGGAGTAGGATACGATAAAAGAGATTTTGATGGTTGTACATATGGTAGTATATTTGGAAGTAGAGTGTTGGTGTAGCATAAGGTATGGATTTGTATATGTTGTGGTTGATAGTGTTAAAAGGTCATGGACGTGCTTATAGTAGTTCGATGTTAGGAATGCGAGAATACTTCGATAGTGTTGACAGTTGGATGATGAGGTTATGAGTGTGAGTAAACTTCGAGGACGAATTTCCTTTTAAGGGTGGTAGAATGTAACATTCCGTTTGATGTTTATGTAGTGGTTATGTATGAAGTTAGTGTCGGGAGAGTTTATGATGTAGTTGATACGACATCGTGAGCGAGGTGTGGAGGTAGGAATAGTTGGTAGAGTTGGTGTTAAGAGTTCATGGTTTCATATTTTGTAAGTTGGGGTTTTGTTTTGAGTTCTTAGTAGCTTTGTTGCGTCTTGCCCGAGTTAGTATGTTTGTTTTTATGTATGGGTTGAACTTCGGGGACAAAGTTCTTTTTAAGGAGGGAAGACTGTAATACTACGGTTTTATGAGTCTCTGGGTACTCTATCGAGTAGGCCTTACTCTGTCGAGTAAGGGTGTGTTGCGTTTTAAATTAGTTTCTGACCTGTTGGGTACTCGATCGAGTAACCTTGATACTCGATCGAGTAAGGGGGCACTCGATCGAGTACCTCAGCTACTCGATCGAGTAGCTCGGTTAGCGGGCGATAATTCGACGGGTTTTGTTAATAACACGGATTAATATATAAATCTTTCCGTCACTTTCATAATACACCTTTACAAACCTAATAACATTAAAAGGGAGATTCAAGTTACGTTCTTCGCATTCATCCGTGTTGTTGACAAATCTCGGAGCTCGAGAGGTCGGATTCCATCGTTCTTTATACCTTTGTAATCCTTGCGTCGAGGGTAAGATCTACATACCAATTTCATAGTATTTCGTTAAGTTTCGTTAAACCCTAATTTTGGGATTGGGGGTTTTTGTTATGTTTTTTGATTGGTAGCAATTGCATGATTATATGTTAGGAGGAGGATTCGTAGGAGAGGAATTTTGATACAAATTGTTGAGACCGTCGATTGTGTTCTTTTTCGGTAGGGTTTCCCTACTCGGTGTATTACTTACATAATGTGTGGTGATTGTCTTTGTAATTAGTGTGATTGATTGATTCGGACGGTTGTTGATATTGTGATTGTGATTGTTTGTCCGTGGTTCTCGAGATGCGTTCTCGGTGAGTGGAGTCACTTGCGGGAGTGGCTTCACGCCCCGATTCGCCCTTCGTGGAACCCGCCACGGAAGGGGATGTGCACATTAATAGGACAGGGTTATCGCTCGGTATGATGAGCGGGGCTTAGGTGGGAACGGCTGCGGTCCCCCACTGGCGGGCAGTGGTCCGGTGGACGGGATCGGTGACGAGAGATGGAGTGGAGTGCCCGATTGTGTATGATTGCTTGAGGTGTGTTGGTTCTTTGTGTCTTTGTTGATATATAACTTGTGTAAATAGTACGACCCGTTTAAATGTTTTAAAAACTGTGGTGATCCATTCGGGGTGGTGGGCGGTTATTGAGCGGTATGATATGATGCGTACGGGATAGGCCGGATGAGTCATCACGTTGCGGTTAGAAGTCTTCCGCCAGTGTCGAAGATGTCTAGTAGCTTGATAGTTTTATCAGTAGACGGATTGAGTACTTTGTAATTCCTTTGACAGTTTTGGTTTGAGATATGTAATCACTTAAATTATATTTACTATTTAAATATGTTTCTTTATTGCCTTATGATTATCATTGCCTCGGGTAACCGAGATGGTAACATCCTTATACCTGGGTGGTCCTGGTAAGGCACTTGGAGTATGGGGGTGTTACAATATGGAATAAGTATGTCATTGATAAAATCTCATTCCTTCCAAATGGAGTCTTTCTAGCCAGGTTTCAAACTGAAGAAATGAAACAATCTGTGCTTAGAAGTTGGTACTTCTTATTTGATAATAAGCCTCTAATTTTAAAACCTTGGCAGCCAGATCTAGAGCTTACCAAGGAGAATATTAAAACAGTACCAGCATGGATAAGAATGAAGAAATTACCACTCAAATTTTGGTGTAAAAGTTTACCTAAACTAGCAAATCTGGTAGGCCATTATGTTAAAAGTGATACATCTACTGAATTGAAAACCAGACTAGGTTTTGCTAGAGTCGTGGTTGAACTAAAAATAGGCCAAACTTTCCCTAAAAGCATAAAATTCTTAGATGAAAAGAAGCAAGAAGTGTCTACTGATATTTAATATAAGTGGAAACCTAGTTTGTGCACTAAATGCAAGCAGCTTGGACATGAGAAGGACCAATGCAGGAAATGTAAGCATGTATCAAAGCTTTCCATACCTCAGAAGGTGTGACGCCCAGTCAAGAAGCCTGCTGCTCCTATTGCTCAGTCTGCTCCTAGTGTGTCTATTGTCACAATAACAGAGAATGCAGTGGGCATGAATCCTGCTGCTCAGCCTGCTCCTAATGGGTCTCCTGTCATAATAAATACAGAGACTGAAGTGGATACAATAAAGACTCCTAATACTAGGATCCCTGTAAGTACCAGTGGGACTCTCTCCCCTGTCACGCAACCCAGACAAGGGAGTGATCAGGTTAGTAGGAAGATATCAATTACCCCTCATTGCATGGGAGATTTGAAGGAAAATTACTCTCCTAAAACAGGCATTGGTGTTAATGGTAGTGGTCCCCCCCAATATTACTTAATGAATTTTGGATTTTGGAATGTGAAGGGGATGAATAAAGAGGTGAAGCAAAGGTTTGTGAATAATTTTCTTCATGCTAATAATATTGACTGTTTGGCTTGCTAGAAACCAAAGTCAAGTCCAAAAATTTCCATAGTATTGTTAATAATTTTTTTTCAGATTGGAGTGTCTCCACTAATAATGCTCATAATAAGGGAGGGAGAGTATGGGTGATATGGAAGCCTCATATGTTTGATATACAGTTTTTATAATATGATGCCCAATTTATTCATTTACATGTGACTAATAAACATACCCATATGCAATTTTATTACACTGTCATCTATGCTTTCAATGGGATTGGGGAGAGAGAAGTTCTTTGGTTAAATCTCAAAAATATAGCAAAGCAATGTAATGTTCCTTGGGCCATAGAAGGTGATTTTAATTGTGTTTTACAAGCAAATGAGAGGCTGGGAGGAAATGTTTCATAGGCTGAGTCTGAACCATTCTATGATTGTCTTCATGAGTGTAGGCTTATGGATATTCCTGCTACAGGAGCTTATTATACTTGGGAATAATAAGCAGCCACCAGAAACTAGGATGTATAGCAGATTGGATAGACTTCTAGTTAATCAAGATTGGCTGGATGTTTTCCATGAGTTTCTGGCTAATTTTTTACCTGAAGGGCATTTTGATCACTCACCCTGCCTGGTGAGTAAAGGAGCCAAGGTAGGAAATCAGAATAGACCATTCAAGTATTTTAATATGTAGGGTGCAACCACTGGTTTTAAGGAGTGTGTGTCTAAGGTTTGGCAACAATGGGTCTATGGCACCAAAATGTATAGAGTGGTCAGAAAGTTGAAATTGTTAAAGCCTGAGCTTAAAAAAATAAATAAAGACCAGTTCTCTGATATTGAGAACAGTGCAGATATAGCCCAACTTAATCTGAAGCATCTTCAGGAGCAGCTTATAGACAATCCAGGTGATAAGGATTTTATGCTTAAAGAATATGAAGCTCATCAGAGATTTAACTCCTTATTTACTGCAAAAATGGATTTTCTTAAGCAAAAGGCAAAAGCACACTGGTTAAAGGATGGTTACTCTAATACAGCCTATTTCCATGGTGTAATTAAAGCTAGAAGAAACAAGAATTTCTTATGCCAGATTAATGATCAGTGGAATAAAATTCATAGGGATCAAGAAGGGATCCAGAATGCTTTTTTGGGCTACTATCAAATGCTATTGGGATCTAATTCTTCCACTACTACAGATACAGGCTATAACAACGGTCAAAAACCGTTGTTATATAAAAAAGCGGACGTTGTTAAAGCGTCCGTTGTAGAAGGTTTTAACAACGGTTGGTTTACTTAAGGAAACCGTTGTTAAAACTATTAACCACGGTTTTATGTATAAAAACCCGTTGTGGAAAGTGTGACACAATTTTGGGGGGAAAGTTATAACAACGGGTTTTAATATACAAAACCGTTGTTATAACTAAAGACAACGGGTTGTTATAAAATAACCGTTGTTGTTTGTTCTTAAAAAATAAAAAAAAATTAAATTAAATATTACTAGATGCATGCATAATTACGGCCTGTTAGAATTCCGATGCATGCATTATTACTGACATCACTGTACATATGAACGGATAATATGGAATGAGAAGGGTTAGTAATAGGATTTGAAGCAGCATTATTGAGAGATATGATGATGATTATGGCACAACTTCCTAACATATATATTAATTAAAAAGCAATTAACTCAACCCACACATTGCTTAGTATAAATACATTGCATATCTCAACTAACATTTCCATTATCTCATATATTCATCTCCAAACTCTAACTGTTAAAATAAACTCTACTTAATCTTTCAAATCAAACTCAAAAAACTCTAACAAAATGAATGATTTCATCCTAAAGACTCTTACCATGATCGAGAACAACAACAACTTCATCCGCCGGTTCCTCCATATTGAGGAAAGTTTCAGGAGCTACCTTGCGGAAGCTCGATCCGCACTGAAGCACGCCAAAGAATATGGCTTGACGGAGCAAAGCGCATTGCGGCTATATGACGATATAGCAACTGCTGAACGGAACCTCCAAATAGCCAAGGAGGAGAGGATGGATACGATAGAGCACAATAAGATCCTCCATGAAAATATAAGAATTGCATTTTTACATATGTAATTTTTTTTTTAATTTATGTATTTATAAATATATATATATATATATTAATTATGTTTATCTTACTTCTTCATCTTGCTTCTTCATTGTTTTAGTAACTAATTATGCGAACAATACTTAAACAAATAACATAATGGTCGATAAAAACACATATATGCAAAAGAAATAAATAGAAAAAGAAAATAATGACGATGAAACTAACAAAGGATGGCGAGATTTACCTGATAAATACAGAACGTAATAGACGATGAAATCACAGTGACGGCGAGAAGATAAAGCGACGATGAGAAAGAGAGAAATAGAGAAAGAGAGAAAGAGAGTGTGTATGTGTTTTGTGTTTGTTTGTCTGCTGTGTTTGTGTTTGTGTTTGTGTATTAAGGGTTGTGTTTTGTGGCAGCAGACACTTTTTATGTGGTTTATAGTATGGAAGGTATTGACAACGGTTATTAAACAACAACCGTTGTGAAATATGTTTTAACAACGGTTGTAAAAAACACCCGTTGTCAAATATGTTTTAACAACGGGTTTCAAAAGTAACCGTTGTGATTACTTTTCACTAACTTTGCGCCAATTTTGCTTCAAATTATTAACAACGGTTCCGCATGTGTGACCCGTTGTTAAAAATAATAACAACGGTTTTTATAACCATACCCGTTGTAATTGATTTTAGTAAAATTCGCGCCATACATTCTACAACGTCTATTGTGATTTTCGTGAATAATCGTTGTTAAAGGGGCGTTGTAGTTGCCTAAATTTGTAGTAGTGTTCTACCATCAAGGTCAATAAAGCTATTGTAAGGCAAGAGAGGGTTTGCTCAGATGCTCACAAGAATATATTACTCGCCTCAATCACTAAAGAGGAGGTAAAAGATGTTCTATTTCATATACCTAATGACAAGGCTCCTGGTGTAGATACCTCATTTCTGCACCTCCCGCCAAACACCCAGTGATGATTGAGCCGCATGTTTGGTACAAGGAACGATTTATGACAGTTCGTAAGTTTATCATAAAGTGATAGCTCAAATACTTGTGTCTACCTCATGGTCATCATCTAGGTGTCATTACGGTCGTTTTGGCAGTAATTAGAGTACATTTGTAGTCCGGGTCAAAAACCGTCTTCATTTCCTAAAACCGTCAAATCCCAAGTCAAAGCAATGTGCTTGTCTGCCTAAGGTTAGGATGTCATAAAATGTCATGGGTCTATCTCATTTTGAGTCCCGTGTCACTTCTTTGGGCTAAACTTAAAGTTTACATTACAAAATGTGCATTTCATTTAGCTAAAATGATAACCCGACCTTTAGGCCCGTTTTACGAGATGATAACTACTTTTTTGGGTCAGGCCTATTTCACAGAAAGTTCTAGATCTCTTTCTTAGCTTTCCAACTCCACCAAAATTACCTTATTCCGAGTTTTGTAGAGAAAGCTATGACTAAAATATGACAGGTTGTCCAACGCATTTTCTGCGCGCAAAAGGAACCTACCCGAGAAAGGACGCAGCAAGTGTTGCGCCTCTTCCAAGGGATGCAGCACTGCTGCGCCTTTTCTTAGGGCTTTATTTTTGTCCAAATTTCCGTGTTTAACCTAAGTTGGTTATTTCCGGATCTTTCCTTCCGTATCCAATTCTTACCATAATTCCTTCGTGTGATTAGTATAAATAGGGACCTTCGTTCCTCATATTTCTCACGCGAGTGTCCGCCCTTCTCTTCTCCCTTTGCATTCTAGACCACGCTCTTGCTTTTTGGCGTCTACGTGCTTGAACTTTCGACCACGTAAGCTCGGATCCTTCTGAGTACCAGCCTCGTTTTGCATGACTGACCAATTTGACCAACTCCACATCAATCAACTTAATCAATCTTGTTTAATTTCTTCTTAGAGGGCACTTTCATCGTACATTCGAGTCGAGCATCACTAAACGTTAACTTAGTCAATCGCGTTTCGTCAAACATGTAAGTCTGAGGGTGTAAATCCCATATTTTATTATTGTTCTTTAGTTTTGTAATCATTATTGTAAGGTTTACGTCAAAAACGCATTCAAAACAGATTTAGAAAACCTTATTTCAAACCCTTTTTACGAATTAACAGGGGACAAACGTCGAGAAAGAGCGCAGCATCTGCTGCGCCTCTTCCTGAGGTTGTCGCAGTTCCTGTTTTCTTTCTTCTTCCTTCGTCTTTTGTTCGTCTGTTCGTTTTTGTTTTGTCTTTGTTTGTTCATGTTTCATTAACACGATAATTTTTAACATAGTAATATTAACATGTAAATCATTAGTATTTTATTCATCTTTTAAATTCCCTACTTAAATCCCTTATAATTCATATTTGCGGATTTTGGTCATTAAAATCAATTCGGGTTTTTAGAGGTTCGATTCATCAATATTGAGTCTCTGAAATTCATCCTTTAATATATTTTCATCTGTTATTTATCGTCACCGTCAGTAGTTCGTCATTAAGTTAACCTAATTAATTTGACTAGTTTGTTTAATTTGTATCATTAATCCTATAATTAATATACTAATTAATTTGTCTTAATTAGTTCGAATCCATGTTTTACAGTTTTTATGACCCAATCACATGTAAATAACATGTTAAACCACTTCCATCCGAGTCAAATATCGATAATCAAGCATTAAATTTACCCACGAACATTAACGATATGCAAATCCGGCTTCACAGCCAGAACTCAACTCAGGAACAGACGCAGCGTCTGTTGCGCCTCTTCCAAAGGACGCAGCACTGCTGAGCCTGTTCCGGGTTGAGTTCTATCTCTAAACTTCCGTTGTTGCTTTGACCTAGTTTGTTAGTTTACGTATTAATTAACTATTACTCGTATTATCACCATTAATCTTTTCGTGAATTTATTTTCCCTTTCTTTTCTAAAATCATCCGTTTTAAGCGTATTTTCGACGTAAATCAATTAACCCGTTGTAATTATTGTAATTTTCTTTATTGTATTTTTATTGTATCATATTGCTTGTATGCTCTCACATGCAATTAACCTAAATTTCTACCTCGACATTAATGCATGTTAAATTACGTGTTTACCGACTTAGTTAATTCTCACATGTTAGGATTAATCAATTGGATGTTGCATTGCATGCATATAACCTTCAACATATCAAGTATAGATGATTTTCCCTAATCATTAGTAGAGGCCGCCATCGAGGCGGGCATGATTAGATGTTCGATCAAAAGAGCTTCCTAATACGTACCCTCACTCCTTACTGGAGATCTCTGTGAACATCCGTATTTATTGGCATCCACGAGAGTCATTCTAGACATAGAATGTTAAGGGTAACGAGTTCTTGGTGTTCATGTCACTACTTTATGTCTTGATGTGGCACGAGGTATTCGAACGATTTCCAATTTTCCACAATAAATTGGTTGCGACTCCACAAATGCAAAAGCTTGCTCGCTTTTCTTCCCGAGCGACCCCCGTGGGCCCGCTTCCATAGTTTGGCGACTCCGCTGGAGATTAATACACTTACGTGTAGCCAAGGGTGAAACTTGAACAAGGTTAGGGAATAGTTTGTACGAGACAGTTGTCGGTTTTCATAACTCGGTCTTCCTAGATCGTTTGTTCGGCCTTCCTAGGCCCAACCCAACCCATTCGACCAATCGTCCCGTCTAGACGGTCCAAATTCTTATTTGGGCCTAAGAATGGATAGCGATTGACGTCAACCATACCATGGTGCTTACTCCTGTTTGTATCAAGGATTTTCACAACTCGATGAAATGGACTAGGAATCGGCCTTACTCCTGTTTGGTACGAGCCTCTCCACAGACCCCGGGTTTGATTGTTCGGTATGGCAACCTACCCTTTAAACCAAAACCCTTATAAATGCAGTCAGCATACCGTTATAATGCCTGTATGAATGCTTGTATCATATGTAATCACCACTTTGTAAACAAAAAAACCATGACAAAATTTTTGTAAAGTAAAAATCCTTTTTCAAAATGTAAACATTTTCAAAACAGCGCAAAACAAAGCCGAACTCTGTCCAAATTTCGAGTCAAACTTCGGGCCTAAAACCCATTTCAAAACCCGCGTAAAAAAATGGAAAAAAACAAAAACAAAAACATTTTAAACAAAATATTTTCAAACAATGTAAATGTAAATATGTATATTCAATTGGGCTAAGTTAGAGTCAGAATTCAAACCGACTATGTCCTAGTCGGAACTCAGTCGAGTCACAAACCCGTCTTCCTTTATATTTTGGATCTTTTCAAATTCGAGTCAAGTCCTAAACATTTCCACACCTCGACTCACACACTCGAGGCTAACACATCGAGTCGTTCCAAAATCCGTCTCTTGAATTCTCCTAATGACACGTTCAGGACATACATACCCGAACCTCGAGTTAAGTCTGTCTTAAACACACGAATTAGAATTAACATGTGTCACCAATCCCGTCAATCAAGTCAACCACATAAATGTCACTCTGTCAAAGTCAACCCTCGAGTCTAAAGTCAGGGTCAAACACCGTGAGTCCAAACACGAGAAGTCACTCACGACATTTCCTGGATTCACAAGTCAAGAGTCTAGTCATTTCGTCTCGTTGTATATCTTTTGTTTGTTGATCTAGTATGCGTGATCTCATGTCAAATCAAGTTGTAATGCGCATCATTTTCTTCTCGGTAGAAATTCTGCAATTTCCAATGAAAGTGTTCAAGAACGTTTATCTGTCGACGTCGAGGGACTGAGTGCTGCCGTCATTAAGCTTCAGGCCACCATCGAAGAATTGAGCGCTCGTGTCATCAATATGGAAAACAAGATAGATATGATGAAACCTTTACCATCTTCTCATACCCCAAGGCCAGGGCATGGCTTCAACACAACTCACCCATCTAAGAAGGTCAATGAAGACAAGTGAGTTAACCTCTTGCAAACTGCACCCAGAAGGCCGGGACGAGCTCATAGGGAATTCCTTGACCTCAGAACCACATATGAAGTAGCTCTACAAAGACTGGTTTCCCAGGGAAAACTTCACCCAATTGGTCCAACCCCAGACCCTGAAAAGATATTCCCTAGATGGAAGGGTGATTCATATTGTCAGTACCATCGAGGTAGGGGACACGATATGGAGGAATGCTTTTGTCTAAAGTATATTATTCAGGATATGATCGAGGATGGCAAGCTTTCTGTGCCACCTTCCGCCAAAAAATCCAAGAAGATCGACCCTCTTGGGTCCAATCATTAAATATGATGAAAAATCATTCTTGGGTTGTTCTCATCTCCTCAATCATCATGATGACAAAGAGATCAATGTCCTCGAAGACGAAGATATCTAAAGTGGAATGCTCATGCTTTCCATTGCCTTCAACAATAAATTTTCCAAAATAGAAGGAGCCATTGATAATCTGAACTCTCGGCTTTCCAACATGGAAAACCAGTTTGCTGAAATGGGTAAGAAGCTTGATGCCTAACCTCTCAAGATGGAAAATGTCCAACCTGATGGTCCTAAAGCAACGAGTGGGCAATCCATTCCCATTTCTTCTCATCCAAGAATCAAAATCAACAAAGGCAACCTCACGGAGCATTCGTCAAAGAAACCTAACAACTCTCCATGATCACTCACGAAGGCTTCCGACAAGAAGGATACACCCCCTAGGAATTTTACCAACATTGGTATTACATACACGGATGCCCTTTATAGACTTATGGAGCGACGAATATTGAAGCCTATCGGTCCTACATCAGATCTAGAAAAGAAATCTAGGCTCTGGGATGAGAATGCTTATTGCCAATATCACAGGGAAAGGGGACACGATACTAAGATGTGTTATAAGCTCAAGCATGTGATTCAGGATATGATCGAAAGCGGGAAGTTGTCCCTCTCAACTTTTAATCCACGTGGCAAGTTAGGCAATCCTCATGGACATGCCACTTATCAGGAAACTCTTCTTGATTATTATCCTTCCAGTGTTCCCAATAATGAGGACGAGGTGCTCAAATTGTAACACCCCACGGTAATTGAAGAGGTCCAGTGATAGGCTTAAATGACTAGTGCTTAAAGGGATTGGAAGTACTACTCATATCAACAAAGTGCACTTTCTTTTATGGTCATCCATGCGAAAGAACTCCAAAGTTAAGCGTGCTTGGGCTGGGAGTAGTCTTAAGATGGGTGACCTCACAGGAAGGTTTCCGGGATGTGCATGAGTGAGGACAAAATGCGCTATAAAGGACCCGTGTTGATTTGTGGGCCGTGTACACAGCCTGGTGAGCTATCATAAGTAACCGCTCCCGACCCGGTTTAGGTCGGGGTGTTACAAGTGGTATCAGAGCAACCCTGCGACCGTGTGGTGATCGGAGGCAGTTGTTATACGCTCCTGGAGGCAGTGGTTATACGCTCCATTGTGATCACACACCTAGCGGGGGAGGATTCTGGGTTAGCGGTTATGCTCCCAGGCGCAACGAGGACGTTGCGTTCTTCAAGTGGGGGTGACTGTAACACCCCACGGTAATTGAAGAGGTCCAGTGATAGGCTTAAATGACTAGTGCTTAAAGGGGTTGGAAGTACTACTCATATCAACAAAGTGCACTTTCTTTTATGGTCATCCATGCGAAAGAACTCCAAAGTTAAGCGTGCTTGGCTGGGAGTAGTCTTAAGATGGGTGACCTCCTGGGAAGGTTTCCGGGATGTGCATGAGTGAGGACAAAATGCGCTATAAAGGACCCGTGTTGATTTGTGGGCCGTGTACACAGCCTGGTGAGCTATCATAAGTAACCGCTCCCGACCCGGTTTAGGTCGGGGTGTTACACAAATGGGTGAATGCTCAAAGTCAGGTGCCAAAGCCAGTTGCTAGAAAAGAAAATGTTCAAGCATGGGCCGATGATTACGAGTCTAAATCTAAGATCGAGTCAAAGGTTCGGGTCCGAGTCCGAGTCTTAGGCTTTCTTTCCCCAATTGTTCTAGTATCTTTCTTCATGTCCATTTCCATTTCTAGTGGCAATCTGGGGGCTGTCCCACGAGTCACGTATCTTCTCATGTCTATGTTAAATACATTTATCATTCATTTCAATAAAATTACAATTCTCAATCCACATATTCTTCATATCTTATCCTTTATCCTTTTCTTGTGACAACAAGAATTGATTTGAGACATTTTAAAACAAGCAACGCATGTCAGTCGATGTGAGTGCACTTAAATGATGTTCCATTCTAAGTTGTAGAGGACCTGAAACTCCGTGTTCATTTTCCTTACCTATTCCATGTCTGGCAATAGAAACCTCACTATACCCTAGTTTAGGACGAGCATATCTCAAGAGATTCTAGGACGAATCCAGACCATCTCCCTTGTTAACGATCCATGACAGAAGGCAAGCCCATTCCCCACAATAAACAACCTGTTTTGCTAAAAACCAACCTGTTTCACACCAAAGGTGCTAGTCTGACCCAAATCCATGATAGCAAACAAATCTAAGACAATACGAGCCATGATCAAAGACAAAGGTTCAATCAAGAGAAATGAACCAAGATCAATATCCAAGGCCGCATTTATGCTCATAATCCAAGACAAAAGAGTCAAAAGAAAAAGGCTCGATCAAGATATTCAAGTCGATATCCAAAGTCAAAGTTGTTTTCAAAACCCGAATCAAGAATCTGAATCAAAAGTCGAGATATATTCCAAACCCAGAATCTGAGTCTGAATCAAGAATGAGTATGAAATCAAATGTTGGATAGAATACTACGGAATTCTATACATCAGTGAAGATGGTCAGCTAGCACCCTCACTTAGTCTCTCACACATCACACACCCTAAGACCTTCTCGAGACCGTTACAGGGAGATGTTTAGGAATTTTGAGAGTCCTCTCAAGCTCGTCAAGTATACCCATCCTTTAGGGCCAAGACATGGAAACTTGATCCCACGTCAATTAACCTACCTTTATGTGCTCAGGCTAAATCAAGCCAAGAGACTCCATTTCCAAGCCATATTACAATCCATAACCCCATAAAGCCTTAACACACAAAATCAAGCTCTAGAGATTTGTCCATCAAAGCCTCTTATTTCCAAGATCCACATTCCAAATATCCAATTCAGTTTCACCTTGACCCAGACACGGAGTCTTCAAGTACTTTGCTACCCTGAACGGGACATACTCAATTCATCCTTAGGGTCCACTTTCAAGTACGCTCACATGACAAGGAGAGTTTTACAAAACAATATACCTTTTAGGTCTATGATCAGAGGGAGTTATCTCAAATCAGTTCTTCGAGTCACCAAAGGAAATTACCCTCATGACCCCTGCACTTTAAGGCCCTGACAACATTAGCTTAGGCACACACCTGAACTACGAGCATGGTTTGATTTCACCTCTTCAGGTGGATACGTAGGCAGTCCTTTCTTACACAAGAAGGATACAACCACAACACCCAAACAAAATTTACCAAGCCTCAGAACTACGATCTGGTTTGATTTCACTTCACGTGAATACGTAGGCAGTCCTCAAGGACATAACCATCCCAACTTTCAATCTCAATTATCAACCACCTCAATTATCAACTTTCAACCTCAATTATCAACCACCTCAATCATCAACTTTCAACCTCAATTTTCAACCTTTAAACCTCAATTTCAACCTTCTAACCACAATTTCCATTTTTATTTCTTTACCGGGGGCTCCTTCTTGTCACCCAGACTCCTTTTTACCAAATTCCAGAGTCCTCTTCTCATCCTGGGGACTTCTCTTCCGAGATGCCACCATTACTTTATTCCTCTCTTATTTAAGTCTAGCTAGTACTCGGTCCGGACGATGGCAAGGTCTTATATCGATTCTCCTTGTTATCGTACCTCAAGAGGGATCTCTTTTATAGTAAAAGATGTCCACGTAGACAGCTGATCTATGGTTCATGCCTTTCCTTTATATGCCATCATCATTCTTGCAATTCTTTTACCTTTAGAACTGATACGGGTTGTCACCCATATTTGGCTAGGGGTTGCGCATACTTAAGCAAAGTCTGTCAAACTTATCCCTGCGTCGTATCGAATTCATCCCTATGTCGCGTAAGTCAAACCTAAGTCTACATTTCGCGTCCGTATAGGGTCTATGTCGTGTCAAGTCATGTGACTAAAGCCCATTGAATATGCATAACACATTGCAAACGACAAATTTTTTTAAGCAAGTTTTAAACAACTTCTATAAAAGAAACAACTTTTGCAAAACCCATGCGTTTCCTCATTCGAGGTCCACGTGCTAATTGCATTTCCTCATGTGATGTATGTTGTTTTCCTATTAGATTTCATTTTTGTGTGGCTACTAACCATGCAGGAAAGTATCAGAAGCAGTGCTCGCTCCAACTGGGAGCTTCGCTCAAGTCTTCACTCTCCCTAGTGCAGCAGTATTTTGCAGTATTGCTCAAATTGTTATGTCCAGCGCAACAGTATTTTGCAATATTGCTCATCCAAGGTTTCTTCTGTGATGATCAAGATGCTCCTAATCATCATTTCTCTCCAGTGCAGCAGTATTTTGCAGTGTTGCTCACCCAACGAGAGTTTGCTTGAGGACAGAGACATGCAGATTCCCCAGAATCATCGATTTATTCCCCAGTGAGAGTTTGCTTGAGGACAGAGACAGGCAGATACCCTCAGATAAACCCTTCATATCTTTCAGATAACCCTTTTCAGGATAAACCCTTCAGATCTTTCAGAAACTTACCTTTATCTTTCAGACAACCCTTTAGATAACCTTTAGGATAATCCTTCCTTCAGACTTCCTCCCTTCAGATAATCCTATATTTCTTCAGACACTTTCAGATAACCCTTTCAGTAACCTTCAGATAACCCCTTTTCAGTTAAGTCCCCTTTCAGTCCTTCAGAGAGTTATCCTTCAGCCTTTCCTTTAGAGAGAGATAGCCTGCAGAGTTAGTCTTCAGAAGTGTTAAGAAGTTTCTTCAGAATCCTGTGACCCCTAATGCCTTCAGACACCAAGTTATCTTCAGACCAAAGAGTTTTGCCGAAGCGCCTTCAGTCTCATTTCACAGAGGGGTATCTCAGGTATGGTTTCTTCTTATGGCTGGCGAGCTTCCTTACGTAGTCTAATGGACTTTAAAGGACCCTCCCCGATAGTCGACAGACTCTAAAATGTTCCCGACGATAGGTCATTTGCTCAGACCCCTTGAGCCGCCTCGCGTCGCCATAGTCGTCAGGTTGTAATCTTCGATTGACTTGATGGCTATAATTTGACTTTCGCCTTGTCCAAGCCTCAGTCAAAGTGGGGGCTCTGTAGATACCTCATTTCTACACCTCCCACCAAACACCCGGTGATGATTGGGCCGCATGTTTGGTACACGGAACGATTTATGACAGTTCGTAAGTTTATCGTAAAGTGATAGCTCAAATACTTGTGTCTACCTTATGGTCGTCATCTAGGTGTCATTACGGTCGTTTTGGCAGTAATTAGAGTACATTTGCAGTCCGGATAAAAAACCGTCTTCATTTCCTAAAACCGTCAAATCCCGAGTCAAAGCAATGTGCTTGTCTGCCTAAGGTTAGGATGTCAAAAAATGTCATGGGTCTATCTCATTTTGAGTCCCGTGTCACTTCTTTGGGCTAAACTTAAAGTTTACATTACAAAATGTGCATTTCATTTAGCTAATGATAACCCGACTTTTAGGCCCGTTTTACGAGATGATAACTACTTTTTTGGGTCAGGCCTATTTCACAGAAAGTTCTAGATCACTTTCTTATCTTTCCAACGCCATCGAAATTACCTTATTCCGAGTTTTGTAGAGAAATTTATGCCTAAAATACGACAGACTGTAAAACGCGTTTTCTACGCGCAGAAGGAACGTACCCGAGAAAGGATGCAGCAAGTGATGCGCCTCTTCCAAGGGACGTAGCACCTGCTGCGCCTTTTCTCAGGGCTTTATTTTTGTCCAAGTTTCCGTGTTTAACCTAAGTCTGTTATTTCCGGATCTTTCCTTCCGTATCCAACTCTTACCATAATTCCTTCATGTGATTAGTATAAATAGGGACCTTCGTTCCTCATATTTCTCACGCGAGTGTCCGCCCTTCTCTTCTCCCTTTGCATTCTAGACCACGCTCTTGCTTTTTGGCGTCTACGTGCTTGAAATTTCGACCACGTAAAAGCTCGGATCCTTCTGAGTACCAGCTTCGTTTTGCATGACCGACCAATTTGACCAACTCCACATCAATCAACTTAATCAATCTTGTTTAATTTCCTCTTAGAGGGCACTTTCGTCGTACATTCGAGTCGAACATCACTAAACATTAACTTAGTCAATCTCGTTTCGTCAAACATGTAAGTCTGAGGGTGTAAATCCCTTATTTTATTATTGTTCTTTATTTTTGTAATCATTATTGTAACGTTTACGTCAAAAACACATTCAAAACCGATTTACAAAACCTTATTTCAAAACCTTTTTACGGATTACAGGGGACAAGCGTCGAAAAAGAGCGCAGCAACTGCTGCGCCTCTTTGAAGGGACGCAGCATCTGCTGCGCCTCTTCCTGAGGCTGCCGCAGTTCCTATTTTCTTTCTTCTTCCTTCGTCTTTTGTTCGTCTGTTCGTTTTTGTTTTGTCTTTGTTTGTTCATGTTTCATTAACACGATAATTTTTAACATAGTAATATTAACATGTAAATTATTAGTATTTTATTCATCTTTTAAATTCTCGACTTAAATCCCTTATAATTCATATTTGCGGGTTTTCGTCATTAAAATCAATTCGGGTTTTTAGAGGTTCGATTCATCAATATTGAGTCTCTGAAATTCATCCTTTGATATATTTTCATCTGTTATTTATCGTCACCGTTAGTAGTTCGTCATTAAGTTAACCTAATTAATTTGACTAGTTTGTTTAATTTGTATCATTAATCCCATAATTAATATACTAATTAATTTGTCTTAATTAGTTCGAATCCATGTTTTACTGTTTTTATGACCCAATCACATGTAAATAACATGTTAAACCACTTGCATACGAGTCAAATATCGATAATCAAGCATTAAATTTACCCACGAACATTAACGATATGCAAATCCGGCTTCACAGCCAGAACTCAACTCAGGAACAGACGCAGTGTCGGCTGCGCCTCTTCCAAAGGACGCAGCACTGCTGCGCCTGTTCCGGGTTGAGTTCTATCTCCGAACTTCCGTTGTTGCTTTGACCTAAGTCGTTAGTTTACGTATTAATTAACTATTACTCGTATTATCACCATTAATCTGTTCGTTAATATATTTTCCCTTCCTTTTCTAAAATCATCCGTTTTAAGCGTATTTTCGACGTAAATCAATTAACCCGTTGTAATTATTGTAATTTTCTTTATTGTATTTTTATTGTATCATATTGCTTGTATGCTCTCACATGGAATTAACCTAAATTTCTACCTCGACATTAATGCATGTTAAATTACGTGTGTACCGACTTAGTTAATTCTCACATGTTAGGATTAATCAATTGGATGTTGCATTGCATGCATATAACCTTCAACATATCAAGTATAGATGATTTTCCCTAATCATTAGTAGAGGCCGCTATCGAGGCGGGCGGGATTAGGTGTTTGATCAAAAGAGCTTCCTAATACGTACCCTCACCCCTTACTCCAGATCTCTGTGAACATCCGTGTTCATTGGCATCCACGAGAGTCATTCTAGACATAGAATGCTAAGGGTAACGAGTTCTTGGTGTTCATGTCACTACTTTGTGTCTTGACGTGGCACGAGGTATTCGAACGGTTTCCAATTTTCCACAATAAATTGGTGGCGACTCCACAAATGCAAAAGCTTGCTCGTTTTTCCTCACGAGCGACCCCCGTGGGCCCGCGTCCACACCTGGGCCTTATGGCTACTCGAGCAATTTTTTTAAGGATAGCTGAGATATAGTGGGGGAAGAGGTTAATGATGCTATCATGGACTTTTTTTACTCGGGCTCTCTTCTCAATCAGATTAATGCTACTATGGTTACTCTTATCCCAAAAACTGCTAGACCCACTAGTGTCCTCCAATACAGACCAATTGCATGTTGTAATGTCATTTATAAATGCATCTCCAAACTTTTATGGAACAGACTAGCCAGCATCTTACCTGATCTGATTGCTCAAAATCAGGGAGGGTTCATACAAGAGAGGAGCATTATGGAAAATATTCTCATTTGTCAAGACATCATTAGGCTATATGAAAGAAAGGCGGTCTTAAGTTCCTATTGAATGGGAATTCCTAGATCAAATGCTCAGTGCTCTTAAGTTCCCAGCTCAGTTTAATGGGTGGATAATGCATTGTGTGACAACTGCTACCTACTCCCTTAATCTTAATGGCAATGTTTTTGGTGTTTTCAAAGGGAAAAGGGGTTTGAGACAAGGAGATCCTCTTTCTCCCTTGCTCTTTACAGTGTGTATGGAATACCTCTCAAGACTTCTCACATATTCAACTGCTAATAATGATTTCAAATATCACCCTATGTGCAAACAAATGAAGCTCACTCACCTAATGTTCGCAGATGACCTCCTCCTATTCTGCAAAGGAGATGCCTGCTCAATTATGACTATTCTCAGGACCTTTGCAACTTTTTCCAAAACATCAGGCCTAAATATGAGTAAAGGCAAATTAAATGCTTATTTCAATGGGGTCAAGGACAGCTTGAAACAGGAAATTCTTTTGATTTCAGGTATGGTGGAAGGTTCTCTTCCTTTTAAATACCTTGGAGTCCCAATCAAAACCACAAGGCTGACTGCTAAGGATTGCAAACCTCTAATTGATAAAATTGTTCAGAGAATAAGGAACTTGGGGGCCAGGAAACTTTCTTATACATGGAGATTGACTTTGATTCAATCAGTCCTAATGACTCTACATAATTACTGGGCTAGTATTTTTATACTACCTAGTGGAGTGATCACTAGAATTGAGACAATTTGTAGGCATTTTATTTGGGATGGAGGGGTTGACTACCTGAGATCTCCTCTTGCCTCTTGGGAGAAGATTTGCAAACCTAAGAAGGACGGGGGTCTTGGTTTGAAAAATTCCACTCATTGGAACAAAGCTGCAGTTGGGAAGCTAGTATGGTGGTTGGTCTAAAAATTAGACCACCTATGGGTCAAATGGGTCAATAATGTATACATAAAAGGGAAGCAGTGGCTAGATTACTCTCCAACCAGCAACTCCAGTTGGTCCTGGAGAAAAATCTGCCAAATTAAAGCTTTATTTCAAGAGTCCTGCTAGCAAAATATGCGGACAACGGATAAGGGGCACGAATACACTATAGCCAAAGGCTATGATATGCACAAAAACAAAGGGGAAATGATACAGTGGCAGGGACTAGTGTGGGACAAGTTCACTATTCCTAAACATGAATTTATTTTCATAAAGGTTTAAACACCAATGAAAAATTGCACAAATTGGGGATTAGTGATGTCGATACTTGTGGTACATGCGGAACTGGATCTGAGAGTTTTACTCATTTGTTCTTTGATTGTGAGTATAGCTCTAGGGTCATCTCCCTCCTTGGATCTCGTATTGGAGAGACTTTTCCTTACCATGGCACAATTGAATGGCGAAAGAAGTTGACTGGTTCTGGAACGAGGAAGGGGATAATCTTTTTTTTTTTTTTTTGGTAAAATGTGAGATATATATATTATGATATAAAACAAGGTTACATATGGTGAGCAAGCATCAATTAATCAACTAAAGCATACAAGTCCTTCTGCCTTAACCAATCTAAGTCCGTCTTTGTTATAACCTTGTAATCCCTTCCTCGCAATCTAGCTTTAACTTCTTCAATGACTTGGTCTACTAACCTCTCAGGGCTTAGCAGGACTCCTTCCATGTTGATTTTATTCCGCTGCTGCCAAACATGATAAACCACTCCCCACATCAGGGTTGCCTGTATTCCTTGTTGCAGTTTCGTGCCTGTCCTCTGTGTGCACCATTCAATCATATCATTGACTGGAAAATTGATATGCATCTTCTAACTGAAGGACCGTATGACTCTCCTACTGTATACACAATCACACAGTAGATGATCTATGCATTCAGCCTCCTTCTCACAAAGTAAGCACATATCATCAATATCCAATCCATATCTAATCAGCTTGTCTCTTTTTCTCAGAGCTCCATGTGCATATAACCAGCCTATGAATTGATGCTTTGGTATCACATGTTCATTCCAAAGCCATTTATACCAGATAACATTTGGTTTTCTCCCCTTTAGCCATTCATAACAGGCACCAGGAGAGTATACAGTCTGTGCATTCCAGTTGCCAGCAGCATAGCCAGGAAGCATTTCCTCCTTAACCTTGCAAATCCTTCTCCAAACCCAACTAAAGCTAGCAGTAGGTGTATAATCCAGCCAGTCTCTCCCTTTTAGGTAGTTCTTTTGCACCTACTTCAACCAGATAGAGTCTTTCTCCTCAGTAATCCAGTGTACTAGCCTGCCAATCATAACTTTATTCATTGTTTCCTGATCTTTAAGACCTAAACCTCCCTCTTCTTTTGGCCTGCATATTTTATCCCAAGCTACCATTGGCACTCTCCTGTAATCTGCACTATTATCCCATAGAAAGTTTCTACATGTGGCTTCAATCCTGCTAATGATCCCTTTTGGGAGAATGAACATTGAAGCCCAATACAAGTGTAGGGAAGAAAGAACAGCCTTGAGTAATACCAACCTCCCAGCATAAGAGAATTTCTTTGCCCCATAGTTGTGGATTCTGCTACAAATCTTCTCAACCAGACACTCACAGTAACTCTTCTTCACTCTAGTGGTCTGTATTGGCATACCCAGGTATTTGAATGGCAGATGTCCCTCAACAAACCCTGAGACTCTCAAAATATCCTGTTTTATATGCTCAGGCACACCCTGAAAATATGCATTAGATTGGTGGCACTTACCTTAAACCCAGATGTATTGGAGAAGGTAGAGAAGGACTTTAACAGGATCATCATGGATTGAGCATCACCCCTGCTAAAAAGTAGGACATCATCTTCAAACATCAGGTTTGCCAATTTTAACTCTTTATAGAGAGGGTGATAGTTGAAATCAAACTTGTTTGCTGCATACTTTAAAGTCCTTGTCAGGTATTCCATGCATAAGGTAAAAATTAGAGGGGAGAGTGGATCTCCTTTTCTAAGGCCCCTCTTGCCTTGAAAATACCCAAACATATCCCCATTTAGTGAGAGTGAGAAGCTAGCTGTGTTGATACACTGCATAACCATAACTTTGAAGTCAGCAGGAAATAAGAACTCATCTAACAGTTGTTCAACAAAAGACCACTCTACTGTGTCATAAGCTTTTTGCAAATCAATCTTGAACATATATCTAGGAGTAGCATTTGGCCTTTCATATAATCTGATTAGGTCTTGACAAATAAGAATGTTCTCCTGGATGCTCCTATTTTGAATGAGAGCCCCCTGATTTTGATCAATAATACCAGGCAACACTTCAGCTAGTCTAGGACATAGTAGCTTTGAAATAATTTTGTAGATGACATTACAGCAGGCTATTGGACGGAACTACATTACACTTTGGGGTCTCTCACATTTGGGTATGAGTGTAAGTGTTGTTGCATTGATTTGCCTAAGAAGTCTTTTTTGGGTAAAGAAATCCTTGACAGCACTGATAACATCCCCACCCACCACCTCCCAAGCATCTTTTAAAAATTTACTCGTGTATCCATCAGGTCCAGGAGACTTGATGTCAGGGATGCTGAACAAGGTGTCCCTAACCTCCTTGCCAGTGACAGGTCTAGTCAGCTGCACATAATGGTCTGCATTACACCTAGGACCTTGGTCTATGATTTTTCTGTGAATCTTTTTTGTCTCCTAAGTAGCACCGAGCAAGTGTTGATAGTAATCCAGAAAAGCATTGTGCACTTGCTCTGGGGTGTCACTCATTTTACCAGTCCTGTCCTCAATCATGATGACTCTATTCCCATTCCTTCTTTTTTTGAGCAATCCATGAAAGTAAGCACTATTAGAGTCTCCCTTCTGCATCCATTGCAACTTAGCCTTCTGAGCTCGGAAGCTATCTCTGGCAGCACTCATCTCCCTTAAAGCTTTAGAGCCCTCAAACTCTTCTGAAATTAATTGCAGGTTAGTAGGATCCTTTCCAATCAGTTCCTGCAACTCAGATACCCTTCTCTGCATAATGGAGGTAGAATTCTTAATGTCACTGTAGTTCTCCCTGTTCAAAGCTTTCAGTGCAGGTTTCAAAAGTTTCAGATTCTTTGTTAGCCTGAAAAGAGGAGTACCATGGATACTATTACTCCAACGGCGTTTGATGGTAGGCAAAAACTTCTTGGTTTCTCCCCATATATTATAATACTTGAATCTTCTGGCATTCTGGACCTGGGTTGAGCTGCTGATCAGACAAGGAGTGTGATCTAGCATGCCCTCAGGAAGGAAATTAGCATATAAATTCGGAAAATGGTCACTCCAAGCTTTATTAGTCATAAATCTATCAATCCTGCTAAAGATCCTATCTTCAGGCCTTTGCTTATTATTCCATGTAAAGCGTGATCCAATAGCAGGTATATCCACTACTCCACAGTCAATTACACAGTTCTTAAAGGGTTCAATCTCAGCATTAGGGGTATTACTTCCCACTCTCTCAGTAGCAGATAGCACACAGTTAAAATCACCTGCTATGGCCCAAGGGCCATCAACCAGTCCTGCAATTCTCCTTAGATGATCCCACAGGGGAGTCCTGTCATGAATGCTATTGAATGCATAGATCATTGTTAAATAAAAGACACTTCTACTCACCACTGCCTCAACCTTCATATGAATAAACTGAGCATTATACTCAAGAAATTGTATCCTGAAGACCTTAGGATCCCATAGAATCCAAATTCTCCCACTATTATTATACCCATTATTTGTTGAAATGCACCAATTATTGAAATTATTTACAGCTCTAGTATAAGATCTACTCTTTATTTTTGTTTCCAACAACCCAAATAAACCTAATCCCTTATTTTGCAAGAAAAAATTTATGAATTTATACTTATTTACCCTATTCATGCCTCTCACATTCCAAAATCCTATTTTATCAATAAGAATTTGGAGGAGAATTACCATTACTATTATCATCACCATTTAGTTTTGAGGGAGAGACCAAGACATCCTTGTAAGAGTGAGCTCCAAATGATTCAGTGCTGTATCCCCTCTTGTCTCCCTCCTGCCTATGCATCCTAACCAATCTTTTGCGAGATGTAACAGTCCCAGGCACCAGCTGAATTTTTTGAGCAGTGTTTACAATCACATTGCTCTCATGAGGTTTAACAATAGCATTCTGCTTCACCACTGGCCTCCACACCTTCTTGACTAGTTTTTTAACAACATTCTCATGTGTGCCTTTCCTACAATGCTCCAACTCATGCCCCATACCCAGGCATTTCTTGCATTTAACAGGCCACCATTCATACTCTACATCAACTCTTATGATTGAGCCCTTTTCATCTTTGAAGGCAATCTGTGAAGGCAGATCCTGATCCACAACTAGTTCAACCATGACACGAGCATACCCCAACCTAGTCCTCTCCTCAGTGGCAGCATCACTCTTTATAAACTTCCCACGCAGCCCTGCTATTTTAGGTAATCCTTTACCCCAAAATTTCAGGGAAGTTTGTGAATTTGAATCCAAGCAGGAACCGATTTTACATCTTCCTTTGTCATTTCTAACTCTCTTGTCCATGGATTCACTATCATAGGCTTATTATCAAATAAATGGTGCACTGAACTCAGTACTTTTTCTTTCATTTCCATGGTTTTAAAACGTACCAAAAAGATCCCATTTGGCATAAACGAGATTTTGTCAATATTATACTTCGTCCAAATACGTCTTATGAAACCTTCAACCACCTCCCATGGCGGATTCGCCCCTAGGATGAAGCACACTACTGCCTGGTTCCAAAACTCAATTTCCTCTTCAACATCCTCCATTTGTATTTGTAACATGTCATCATTCTCTGTTTTTGGATCATCCTTAGCATTAGGGTTCCCCTGTTCTGCCGTCTCTTGCACTATTTCCTTGTCCACCTCATTAACAATGTCAGTCTCTGTTTTTAGATCATCTTTAGTATTAGGGTTTTCCTGTTCTGCTGTCTCTATCACTATTTCCTTGTCCTCCTCATTAACAATGTCATCTTCATCATATTCCTCTTCTTCATCATCAGTTTCTACTACTAGTTCAGGAATGCCAGTGATCTCATGAATATTCTTAGTCTTACCCTCCTCTTCAACATTCAGTCATGTCCTTGTTGCACTAGGGTTTGATATTACCACGGTTTCCTGATTTGGCTCATCTTCTACTGAAGACTTTGTGCCTGGAACACTCCATCCTCGTAACATCATCTCCCTCTGTCTTTGTAGATTCGATTTCCTAGCCATAGGCTCGAAAATCAATGGCGGCTATCTCTCTCTAGTTTTCCATCGCTTTCTCTCTCTAGGTTTTTTTTCAAAAGTCTTATTTGATATAATTTATCAATGGCGGATGTTATATACGTGAAGGGGATAATCAATACACTCTACCATGCTTGTATTTACTATATCTGGAGACAATGCAACTTGTGTAAGCATGAATTGATACTCCTCCATCCCAACAAACTGGTAACTTTGCTCATTAAAGAGGTAACCTAAATAATCATGAGTTTGCCTAACCAAATGGGGGCACGGGATAGAGATTTGCTTGATCGGATGCGCAATTGCTATTGATGATGTTCTGGAAAGAGATGAAGGAATTTGGGGGTGATTTTGGGGAAGATGACGAGCGACAACAATGAAGAGATTTTGTTCATTTGGTTTTGTTGTCGTTTGAGTTAAGTTGGGCCAGGTTGATTTAGGCCTTGTTTGTTTTGAGTTTCGTTTTTTTCGGGTCGAGTATCTTGGGTTAGGTATCTTAGACCACTAGGCTACTTGATGTATGGTGACCTTTTATTCATTAATATACTTACATTTTAACGAACAAAAAAATCCGCATTATTAACAAACCCGTCGAAAATCACCCGTTAACCGACTTACTCGATCGAGTAAGTCACTTACTCGATCGAGTGACCCTTACTCGATCGAGTGCCAAGCTTACTCGATCGAGTACCCATCAGGCAGACTACTGTTTTGCGTAAAAACATACTTACTTGACAGAGTAATCCCCACTCGATAGGGTACCCTAAGGCACATAAAACCGTAGTATTACAGTCTTCCCTCCTTAAAAAAGAACTTCGTCCCCGAAGTTCAAACCACAAACAAAATACAAACACACTAACACCAACCCGACACAACAACATAAACAAAACTCGACACAAAACTCCAAAACACACCTCCAAAACAAAACTCAGCCCGACTCAAAACAACCACTAACTATACCAAAACTCACATAAAACATGCAAAAACTCTATGCGATCATCTCCTACCCCCCCTAAAAGAAACAAGGTTACGTCCCCGTAACCACACATACTTGATCAAACAGAGACGGGTACCGCTCCCTCATAGCGTCTTCCGCCTCCCATGTAGCCTCCTCAACCTCATGGTTAGACCAAAGAACCTTAAGCAACACTGTCTCCCCATGTCTAGTTTTCTTAACCTTTCGATCAAGAATCTGTTTAGGCACCTCAAGATAAGACAAAGACTCATCCAGCTCGATGTTCTCTACCTCTAACACATGTTATGAATCACTAACATACTTCCGCAGCTAAGGTACATGAAACGCATTATGCACTCTATCCAAGGCAGACGGTAAATCTAACCGATAAGCAACCTCACCCACACGATCCAAAATCTCATATGGTCCTATAAACTTCTGGCTCAGCTTACCTTTCTTACCAAATCTCATGACCCCACGCATATGAGACACTTTCAAAAGAATTTTGTCCCCAACCTGAAACTCTATGTCCCGGCGATGTAGATCTGCATAAATCTTTTTAAAAGAATTTAATTGTGGTGGAGTAGGCGGGATGATTACGATTCGAGTTTCGAAAGTACATACCATTTATACGTGGATTGTTGTTTTGTTGCTGCTGTTTCTTGTGAGTTTCAGTTTAGACAGATAAACGGTTGTTTTGTTCATTGATGTTTCTTACCAGTTCAGCTTGGGCGTGAGGGTAGAGTATGATATGGAAGAGAGTTGTGTATGTTTCTGTTGCCGGCAAAGTATAGCGATATTTTGTTGATGGCAGACAGTTGTGGGAGGTTGTTACAATAATTTTGATCTTGTTTTAAGATGAGGCTTTGGTAAACATAGTAATGGCAAGTGAATGGTGGAACATGTGTTGTACTGATCTGAAAGCTTCAAGTGGTTCATAATCTTTTATTGGGACAATGAGTATAGGGTGTTGGAAATTAGTATCATGTTAAGTTATGGATGAGTTTTGCGGTAATGAAAGAAAAGAACTTGAGGACCTACTGTGAGTGTGTGTAATAATTGTGGATCGTGAGTTCTAAGTATGAAGATAGGTGTATGTATAGAGGACTATGTCATTTTGGCGGTAATAGGGCACAATTGAAGTTTTGGTTAAGCTAAAGATTTTGTGGTATAGATTGAGTGGTGTGCCGAAGGAATTGAGGTGTGAGAACTGTTTAAGTAAGAGAGCCTTGGAAATAGGAATGGTTATAGGTGTTGAGGTCATAGGCGGTTATCTTTGACATGTCGTGGTGGTGAGGATAATGAGAAGATATAGCTAAGGATCTAGTATTAGTGAGTTACAAGGACGTAACATTTGTCTTAAGAGGAGTCGGATGCGATAAAAGAGAGTTTCATGGTTGTGCATGTTGTAGTATATTTGGAAGTCGAGTGTTGGTGTAGCATAAAGGATGGATCTTTGTTGTGATTGATTTTGTTAAAAGGTCATGGTCGTGCTTGTAGTAGTTCGATGTTTAGGAATGGGAGAATACTTCGATAGTGTTGACAGTTGGATGATGATATTTAGGAGTTCAAGAGTGTTGACAGTGGGATGATGATGTTTATGAGTGTGAGTAAACTTCGAGGACGAAGTTCCTTTTAAGGGCGGTAGAATGTAACATTCCGTTTGATGTTTATGAGTGTCTTGATATTGGATTTTCTAGTGGATAATATGTTAGTGAAACGGAGCTAGCAGCGTTTGTGGATGGTAGTTGGTAGGGTATGGAGTTAGTGTCGAGAGAGACTATAATGTAGTTGATACGATATCGTGAGCCATGTTGTGTAGGTAGGAATAGTTGGTGGAGTTGGTGTTAAGAATTCATGTTTTATAGGTTGGGGTTTTATTTTGAGTTCTTAGTTGCGTTGTTGTGTCTTGATCGAGTTAGTATGTTTGTTTTATATGTATGGGTTGAACTTCGGGGATGAAGTTCCTTTTAAGGAAGGAAGACTGTAATATTACGGTTTTCTATGTCTATGGGTACTTTATCGAGTGGTACTTACTCTGTCGAGTAAGTATGTTTTTATACGAAATAGTAGTCTTCCTGATGGGTACTCGATCGAGTACGTGTGGCACTCGATCGAGTAAGTCACTTACTCGATCGAGTAAGTGTGTTTTACGAGTTTGTTTTGACGGGTTTTGCTAGTAACGCGAGATTAATATAAAAGGCTTATGTCATTTTCTTTAATCACTTTTTCACCTTTCTAAACCTTTCAAAATAAAAAGAAGTTACGTAGTTCTCTCTCGTCGCGTTGTTGGCAAATCCTAAGGGCTAGAGTCGTCGGATTGTTGAGTTCTTTACGCCCGAGAGACCGTCGGATTGTGGGTAAGCTCCTAGTATGATTTTTATATCGTCTCATTGATTTTAGTTGAAATCCTAATTGGGTAATTTTGGGGGTTTTGGGGAGTATGGTTGATGTTAGATTGTGATTGTACGATTGTGTGTTTATAGGAGATGATTTCATTGAAGAATGATTTATCACTTTCATATACACTTTTATAACTCCTTTTATACCATTTTATATATCGTTTCCGTGCCTTTATGTCGTTTATATGCCCTTTTATAGTGAATTGTCGATACTGCCGCTATTTTATGTTTTAATGCAGAAATGACGCATTACGAGGATAATCAAGTTAATATGAGCATGGCGGATATAGCATAGTGGAATACACGAAGCATGGCACGGGGAATGAGGAGACATGAAGCTTAGAAGTGAAGAAAGACGAGAACAAGCCTGTGAGGCTAGTTCCTCGATCGAGTCCACTAAGGCTCGATCGAGTAAACGTCCTCGATCGAGTGCTGCTAGGCTCGATCGAGGATCCAAGTTGTCAGACTAATTTTCGTATTTTCCTAAAACAGTTATTTTGTAATATAAATTCTAAACTCGTATGTTATTATTAGGTTACGCTTTATTTTGCTTAGAACGGCTGAAAACTCTCTTAGCTTGGAATTCTAGTTCTTAATCTTTCCTTGTTACTAGGGTATTAATCATTCTTCGTTAATTATTCATTCAAGTTTTATGCTCTTAATTATTTGTTCCTATTTCATATTGTCAATCATGTTTGCAATTTCCATTATTGTTGTTATTGTTAGAATTATCATGAGTAGCTAAATTTCTCATCTAGGATGAAGGGGATCTAGGTTAATTAGAAAGTGGATTATTAATTGATTGCTAGTGATATCGCATAAGTTATCGTTTGATTATGGTTCTTCTTCTAGTTAATTAATTTAAGCCTGAATTGTTAACTAGTGTAGCGAATTAATACTTTCACCGACAGGGTCAAAATTAATATAGGCTGCGATAATCAAATAGATTGTGTCTAATTATAGCGATTGCATGTTAGAATCGATCTAAAGGGCATAAACAGAATTAATCAATCTTGTGACCCTAGATAGCTTGATAGGCCTAGCAATTGATTAAGAGACCCCATATAATTGACCTAGTGAACCGAAAATCCTAGACCTTTAATATTATTGTTATAAACCTTTATTTCATTCGTCATTAGTTGATAGATAACAAACAAATAAACCAAAACCCCCAAGAAATCGGTTACCTTCAGACGATCTAAATATTAGCAGACTTACTATTACCGCCTCCCTGTGGATACGATACCTGTCTTGCCACTAGCTATTTTTTGCTAGTATTAAGAGAGATTTACTTTGATTAAGGTGATACGACTTTAGCCTTATCAAATTTGGCGCCATTTCCGGGGAGGCAACAATTGTTTAGTTTATTTCTGTTTATTTTGTCTTTTTGTCTCAGGGAACCTAGTTCCTTGAGACCGTTCTCACACTTTTCTTGTTAGTTCCGTGTATGCTCAGGTTGACTAGGTCCGAGATTATTCCTTTTGACCCTGAACCAGAGAAGACTTTTCGCTACAGACGGAAATTTCAGCAAGAAGTGGGTCAAGTAGAAGACTTGAGTATACTTGACGTCGAGCTCACAATTTTCGGCCGATCAATCCTACGAAGAGGACGAAATTCCCAAACTTGAAATTCCTATCGAAACTCCTACTCCTAAGATTACCATCATGCCTACTCTAGCCAGTCACTCCGAGCCTACTTTAGATTCCATCCCACAAGGATTCAAGCTGCCCACTACTGACAATGGAACCTTTGAAATTCGCCCATCTTACATCAATTTGGTGGAGCGAAACTTATTTGGAGGGGCAGCTGCTGAGGATCCTGCGACACATATGGAGAAATTTGTCACTTATTGCTGTTCTATCCCTTTAATAGCTAGAGTGACACAAGATCAGATAAAGCAGGTGCTTTTTCCTTTTTCTCTGAAGGATAGAGCTGTAGAATGGTTGAGAGATTTGGATATGGAGGGTGAAGGAATTACTGACTGGAATACTTTAGCTCTTGCTTTCTATAAGAGGTACTTCCCACCTCATAAGACTAATGCGCTGAGAAGTCAAATTACTAGTTTCAAGCAAGGAGCTACTGAAGATTTGAATGAAGCATGGATTCGCTTCAAACGTTTAGTCCAATCAATTCCCCATCATGGTTTCCCAAAGTGGTTTCTTTGCAACCAGTCTTATAACGGGTTGTATGACGATCATCGTGCCCTTTTGGATTCTTCAGCTAATGGGAGGTTTCAGGACAATACTAATGATGCTACCGCGTGGAAGCTAATTGATCAGATTGCCACCCATACTGCCAAGTATGGAAATCCTAGGGGAAGCACGCGAGGAACCGGTGTTGATAGTGCTCTTGCGGCACAATTGGAGGCTATTTCTGCCCAAATGGCTGAGATAAATATTACCCAATCATTGGGTAGTAAAGAGAGAGTTCATGCTATGAGTCAACAACTAGAGGAGTATTGTGCTAGATGTGGTTTAGACAGTCACAATCCAGCTGAGTGTTTGACCACATTGGAGTAGGTTAATGCCTTTCAGTCTTACAGACAAGGTTCACAAGGTACACCTTTCTCCAACTTCTACAATGAAATAATGAAGGAACACCCTTTTCTTCAATGATCTAGTCAGAATGTGCAAAACCCGCAACAGCTACAAGCCTACAACCACAAAAGAATACTTATATCCCTCCCAACAATCGTGGTAATCAACCACAAGGGGGATATCAAAGGCAAAATCAAGGAGGTCAGTAGTTTAACAATCAATATCAACAACCTCCTCAACAAACTCCTCAACAAGCTCCAAACAATGAGATGGCAGAGTTGCGAAATCTTTTGCAACAAACTTTGTCAATGTAGCAGAAGCAGATGGCTCAAATTTCTGAACTGATTGCCCACAATAAGATGCTAGATAATCAGGTGGCTCAGATGACACTTCAAAATCCATTAATTACTCAAGTGCCAGCTTATGCAAAATTTATGAACGAGATTTTGATAAGGATGAGATCCTTTGATGCGGTGGAAACTATTGCTTACACTCAGAAGTGCAGTGCCATGTTGCTAATTAATTCACCACCTAAGTTAAAGAACCCAGGAAGTTTTTCTATCCCTTGTCATATTGGTCATCTTGCTATTAGTAAAGCTCTTTGTGATTTAGGAGCTAGCGTTAGTGTCATGCCTTATTCTATTTGCAAGAAATTAAATATGGGTCAGTTGACAATTACCAATATGACTTTGCAGATGGCTGATAGATTTGTTAAACACCCGCTAGGGGTGTTTGAGGATGTTCCCGTTCGAATTGGGAAATTCTTCATTCTCGTAGATTTTGTTGTCTTAGACATGGCTGAGGACAACCAAATCCCTATCATCTTGGGTAGACCATTCCTTCACACGGCGGGGGTGGTTATAGATGTTAGGCAAGGGAGACTGACTTTAGCTATGGGGGATGATACCATTGTTTTTAACTTAGAAAAAGCATTAAAACATCTCATGATAGAAGAAACTTGTCATAGTATAGATGTTGTTGATTTTACTATTGATGAGTGTCTTTCTATGTGTTTGGACAGGGATCCTCTAGAGATTGCCCTGGTTTCTGATTCAGCTGATCAGACGGGTTCATGGAGTCCAGAAGTTCATGAGATTGAGAGGCTTCTAACTGGAGAGGAATGCCCCATCAAAAGGTATACAGTTTGGGTATCGCACCTAAGGTAACTGAGGTAAAGAAATCTGAACTAAAACCCCTTCCCTCTCATCTTAAATATGAGTTTCTTGATGACTGTGAAATGAACCCCGTAATTGTCAATGCTAGCCTAACTGAAGGTCAACTTTCTGCTTTGTTGACTGTTTTGAGAACTTATAAAAAGGCCATTGGGTATAGCATTGATGATTTGAAAGGTATTAGTCCTGATTTTTGTATGCACCGTATTCACTTGGAAGAAGGCCACAAGCCTAGTGCATAGGGTCAGAGACGACTAAATCCTCCAATGCAGGAGATTGTAAGGAAAGAGGTACAAAAACTACTTGATGTTGGCATTATTTTCTCTATATCTGATTCTAAGTGGGTCAGTCCTGTCCAAGTTGTACCTAATAAGGGAGGTACTACAGTATTAAAGAATGATAAGAATGAATTAATTGCTACTAGACTTGTTACATGATGGAGGTATTGATTATAGGAAATTGAACACTGCTACTAAGAAAGACCATTTCCCACTTCCTTACATTGACCAAATGTTAGAGAGATTAGCATGCCACAATTATTTCTGTTACCTAGATGGCTACTCCGGTTTCTTTCAGATACCCATTCATCTTGACGATCAGGAAAACACTACTACAAATCCAGGCAACTACAACGCCCCTTTAACAACGATTATTCACGAAAATCACAATAGACGTTGTAGAATGTATGGCGCGAATTTTACTAAAATAAATTACAACGGGTATGGTTATAAAAACCGTTGTTATTAGTTTTAACAACGGGTCACACATGCACAACCGTTGTTAATAATTTGGCGCAAAATTGGCGCAAAGTTAGTGAAAAGTAATCACAACGGTTATTTTTGAAATCCGTTGTTAAAACTTATTTAACAACGGGTGTTTTTTACAACCGTTGTTAAAACATATTTCACAACGGTTGTTGTTTAATAACCGTTGTCAATACCTTCCATACTATAAACCACACAAACAGAAGTCTGCTGCAGCCACAAAACACAACCCTTAATACACAAACACAAACACAAAGCGACAAACAAACACAAAACACACACTCTCTTTCTCTCTTTCTCTCTTTCTCTCTTTCTCTCTTTCTCTCTTTCTCATCGTCGCTTTATCTTCTCGCCGTCACTTTGTTGATTTCATCGTCTATTACGTTACGTATTTATCGGGTAAATCTCGCCGTCAATCCTTTAGTTAGTTCATCGTCATTATTTTCTTTTTCTATTTATTTCTTTTGCATGTATGTGTTTTTATCGACCATTATGTTATTTGTTTAAGTATTGTTCGCATAATTAGTTAGTAAAACAATGAAGAAGCAAGATGAAGAAGTAAGATAAACATAATTAATATATATATATATATATATATATATATATATATATATATATATATATATATATATATATATATATATATATATATATATATATATATATATATATATATATTTATAAATACATAAATTAAAAAAAAATTACATATATAAAAATGCAATTCTTATATTTTCATAGAGGATCTTATTCTGCTCTATCGTATCCGTCCTCTCCTCCTTGGCTATTTGGAGGTTCCGTTCGCGATTGCTATATCGTCATATAGTGCAACTGCTGTTTCCGTCAAGCCATCTTCTTTGGCGTGCTTGAGTGCGGATCGAGCATCCGCAAGGTAGCTCCTGAAACTTTCCTCAATATGGAGGAGCCGGCGGATGAAGTTGTTGTTGTTCTCGATCATGGTAAGAGTCTTAAGGATGAAATCATTCATTTTGTTGGAGTTTTTGAGTTTGTTTTGAAAGATTAAGTAGAGTTTGTTTTAGCGGTTAGGGTTTGGAGATGAATATATTGAGATAATGGAAATGTTAGTTGAGATAATGCAATGTATTTATACTAAGCAATGTGTGGGTTGAGTTGCTTTTTAATTAATATATATGTTAGGAAGTTGTGCCATAATAATCATCATCATATCTCTCAATAATGCTGCTTCAAATCTTATTACTAACCCTTCTCATTCCATATTATCCGTTCATATGTACAAAGTGATGTCGATAATAATGCATGCATCGAATTCTAACGGGCGTAATTATGCATGCATCTAGTAATATTTAATTTAATTTTTTTTAATTTTTTAAGAACAAACAACAACGGTTATTTACAAACAACCCGTTGTCTTTAGTTATAACAACGGTTTTGTATATTAAAACCCGTTGTTATAACTTTCCCCCCAAAATTGAGTCACACTTTCCACAACGGGTTTTTATACATAAAACCGTTGTTAATAGTTTTAACAACGGTTTCCTTAAGAAAACCAACCGTTGTTAAAACCTTCTACAACGGACGCTTTAACAACGTCCGCTTTTTTATATAACAACGGTTTTTGACCGTTGTTATAGCCTGTATCTGTAGTAGTGAAATACCACTTTCACTTGTCCTTATGGTGTATTTGCTTATAGAAGGATGCCCTTTGGCTTATGTAACGCTCCTGCTACCTTTCAGCGATGTATGATGGCCATATTTTCTGATTATATAGAGTCTATTATGGAGGTCTTTATGGATGATTTCAGTGTGTATGGTACTGACTTTGATGTTTGCCTGAGAAACTTGACTAAGGTTTTGCAGCGCTGTGAGGAGAGCAATTTTGTGCTCAACTGGGAGAAGTGCCACTTCATGGTTACTAAAGGGGTGGTACTAGGTCACCTGGTGTCAGGTAAAGGTATTCAAGTGGACAAAGCCAAGGTTGAGGTAATTGAGCAACTCCCATACCCGGTTAATGTTAAAAGTGTGCGTAATTTTCTTGGTCATGCAGGGTTCTATCGCCGCTTTATTAAGGATTTCTCTAAAATTGCTCAACCTCTAACTCGGCTACTTCATAAAGATACACCTTTTTTATTTACTGACGAGTGTGTTAAGAACTTTGACAGGATTAAGCAAGCTCTTATCTCAGCTCCCATAATCCGATCTCCGGATTGGAGCCTTCCTTTTAAGATTATGTGTGATGCCAGTGACTATGCAGTTGGAGCTGTTTTGGAGCAGCGAAAGGATAAGGTGTTACATGCCATTTACTATGCAAGTAAGACTCTTGATGATGCGCAGATCAACTATGCTACTACTGAGAAGGAGCTTCTTGCAGTTGTCTATTCTTTAGACAAATTTAGAGCTTATCTTGTTGGTTCTAAGGTTATTGTTCACACTGACCATGCAGCTTTAAAATATCTTTTAACCAAACAAGAGGCTAAACCACGACTTATTAATGGATTTTGTTGTTGCAAGAATTTGATTTAGAAATTCGTGATAAGTCTGGTGCTGAGAATGTTATTGCAGATCATTTGTCTAGGCTGAGATTTGCAGGAAGAGAGATTTTGCCCATTGATGACTCTTTTCCAGATGACCATCTTCTAGTTGTAGCTGCAAATACTCCATGGTTTGCATACTATGCCAATTACTTGGTAGGAGGTATGCTTCCTCTTTACTTATCTTATCAGCATAAGAAGAGATTTATGCATGATGTGAAGCGGTATTTCTGGGACGACCCATATTTGTTCCGGGAGTGCGCATACGGTATTTACAGATGTTGTATTCCAGAGAGTGAGGTACATGACATCCTTTCTCATTGTCACTCTTCTTCTTATGGTGGTCATCATGGTCCTTCTAGGACATTTGCTAAGGTAATGCAATCGGGTTTTTATTGGCCTACTATCTTGAAAGATGCTACTACTTTTGTCCGTTCTTGTGATGTATGTCAAAGAATGGGCAATATCTCGCAAAGGCATGAAATGCCTCAAACTGGAATCTCAGAAGTGGAGATTTTTGATGTTTGGGGCATTGATTACCAAGGGTCATTCCCTACTTCTCATGGGAATCAATACATATTAGTAGTTGTAGATTATGTTTCTAAATGGGTGGAGGCAATTGCCACCCCTACTTGTGATGCTAAATTTGTTGTTAAGATGTTTCAAAAAATTATCTTTCCACGGTTTGGAGTGCCTCGCGCGGTAATTAGTGATGGAGGAAAGCATTTCAATGAGCATCATCTTAATTCTTTGTTGAAAAAATATGGCGTTACGCACCGTAGAGGATTGGCCTATCATCCTCAAACCAGTGGACAAGTGGAGGTTTCCAATAGAGAATTGAAACAGATCTTAGAAAAGGTAGTAAGAAAGAATAGAAAAGACTGGTGTCGGAAGCTTGATGACACTTTGTGGGCTTATCGTATCGCATACAAGACGCCTATTGGAGCATCACCTTACCGTCTAGTCTATGGCAAATCTTGCCATTTACTTGTGGAGCTTGAGTACAGGGCTATGTGGGCTATAAAGGAGCTGAATATGGATCCCTCACTGGCGGGTGAGAAAATATTGATGCAGTTGAATGAGCTTGATGAGCTTCGACTGCATGCCTATGATTGTAATACTCCGTATTTATGAGTCTTCGGGTACTCTATCGAGTAGGCCTTACTCTGTCGAGTAAGGGTGAGTTGCATTTTAGAATAGTTTCTGACCTGTTGGGTACTCGATCGAGTAACTAGGATACTTGATCGAGTAAGGGGGTACTCGATCGAGTACCTTGGGTACTCGATCGAGTAGCCGGTTTGCGGGGAGTTTTTCTCGGGTTTTGTTAATTATGCGATTATGATATATAACCTTCGTCGTCATTATTCTAAACACTTTTGCAAAACCTAATTTACTGTTAAAGAGAGAAAGCAAGTACGTTCTTAATCCTAATCGCATCGTTAGCAAATCCCGGAGTTTGGAAGGTCGGTTTTCATCGTTGGTTATACCGTTGAGATCCTTGCGTTGAGGGTAAGATTTATGTACCCTTTTTGTTGTATTTCCTTTGTTTTGGTTAAACCCTAATATAGGGATTTGGGGGGTTTTTGAGTAGTATGTGATTTGGTAGCATTTGTATGTTGTATGATAGGAGGAGGTTTCGTAGAGGAAGCTTTTTGATACATCTGTAGAGACCGTCTGATAGTGTGCTTTCCAGGTAGGATTTCCTACTCAGTATTAGTCCCATAATGGGATGATTGTTGATGTGTTGAGATTGATTGTTTGCTATAGTAATCGTATTGTGACGGCTGTGATTGTGATTGTGATTGGTTGTCTATGTTTCTCGAGGCGTGTCCTCGGCTGAGTGGGGTCACTTGCGGGAGTGGCTTCACGCCCTAGTTTCTCCTTCTGTGGAACCCGCCACAGAAGCGATGTGCACATTAATGGACAGGGTTATCGCTCATTATGAGGAGCGGGGATTTGGTGGGTACTGGTGGGTCCCCATCGCGGGGACCGTCCAAAGGACGATCGGTGATTGAGATTGTTGGAATTGGTGTGATTGTGTGTGTGACAGTTAAGCTGTCTGTTTATCTTATTGTTGATATATATATTGAGTTGTGTGATTAGTACGACCCATTTGTTGTTTTGTAAACCTGCGGTGATCCATTCGGGGATGGTGAGCAGATATTGAGCAGGTATGAGATGAGTACTGGGATAGCTGGGATTGCCACGATATGATGATAGAAGTCTTCCGCTGTAGCTTAGTAGTTTCTTTACATTTCAGTTAGAACAGTAAACAGTCGGTTTGAGAACATGTATTACACTTTTGGTTTTGGTTTCGAGATTGTAACCCTTCACTAAGTATTTCTATTTAAACGTTGTTTCTTTATTGTTTATTTGATTATCATTGCCTCGGGTAACCGAGATGGTAATATCTTCATACCTGAGTGGTCCTGGTAAGGCACTTGGAGTATGGGGGTGTTACAAATGGTATCAGAGCGACGATCCTGAAACCTGTAACCAATGAACCTAATGAACATAGGGAGTCAAATAAAATGAACCCGGGGTAAAGGTTGTAGGAGCTAATGCAAAGGCTTAGGAGACGTCCTGAAGTCGCGAACTCGCCCTACAATTTTGAACCGGTCACATGGGGGGTGTATGTCAAGGTCGTATGTGTTGTTTGGTTAATTTGTGTGTGAATGTGATGAAGTGTGTGTAACCGTTGGGTGTTTGCGGTAGGAAGTTGAGAATGTGAAAGAAAGGTTGATGATATATGTAGAATTGATGTTGGAATGAAAACATGTTGGGTGTTTACAATGTGGCATTTAATAACATGATATAATGATTTCGTAGATCGTATGAAAAGATGAGTAGCATTATATGCTTAGTTATGATATAATGTTGGTTTTATAAAGTTTTCAGCATGTTAGCATATGACATAGCATGCGGGTAGCGTTTCTGAGTTAGCATGACTCAATCGAGTGGGACTAACTTGATCGGGTGGGTTTTTGACGATTTTGAGTCCAGAATCGTGTTTTTGGACACTCGATCGAGTACCTCGGGCACTCGATCGAGTAGGGGGTCACTCGATCGTCGGTCGAGTATGTTAGAGATCAGAAGGTCTGTTTGGGGTCTGATGTTGGGGAACTCGATCGAGTATGTTGGGCACTCGATCGAGTAGCCTGTTACTCGATCGAGTATGTTTGGGAACTCGATCGAGTAGGTCCAGGCGCTTGTTTTCGTGTTTTGAGGTTTAGTGCGTATGTTTATATCCACCCCTTTTCTGATATAGTTTCAAGATGCCGCCCAAGAAGACTGCCTTGTATGCGAGAGCTGAGCTTATGAACATAGATGACATCGTTAAGATGTTAGAGCATTAGGATGTTCTTACTGAGGCTTTAAAGACTGTGGGGAAGGATAAGGATAAGGATAAGGAGAAAGAGGTTGATCACTCTAAAATCAGCCTCTATATAGCGAGGTTTAACCCGAAGGAGTACAAGGGGGTTGGGGAGCCGAACCTTTTTGATAGCTGGCTTAGAGAGATGGAGAACATATTAGATTTGGTTCACTGTCCTGATGAGATGAGAGTGGAACAGGCTGCATTCTATCTGAGTGGTGGGATACGGTGAAAGTGAGTGCTAAGGAGTTGTATGTGAACCAAGGTTTACCTGCTATACCTTGGGAAGAGTTTCGTAGAGCTATGAGAAAAGAGTTTGTACCGGAGCATGTGAGGAGTAAGTTGAGGGAAGAGTTTGACAGTTTTAAGATGACCGCTGAGATGTCTGTGGCCGAGTACTACTACAGCGGTTCAATGACAAGTCTAGGTATCTTTGAGGATATGGGTTTGAGTGAGGAGAATGCGCGCGAGGTTTGAGAGGGGGTTGACCCCTAAGATTATGGATAAGTTACCCGTGGGAGTCCTTACTGATGTCAAGGAAGCTTATGAGAGGGCTGGGAGAGCTGAGAGGTTGGTGGAGATGGCTCGGGAGAGGTCAGGTGGTGAGAAAAGGAAGTCTGAGAGCGAGGGTGGTGGCCAATCTAATCACAAGAAAGGCAACCATAATCAGTCTAAAGGGTTTTCTTAAGGTCGGGGTTCGATCTTTGGGGCTTCCTTTGGGCGTGGCCGTGGAAGTGTTAGTGGTAGTTGGGGAGTGACCTGCTATAGCTGTGGTGGTGTAGGCCACAAGAGACATGAGTGCACAAGTGCGCCGGGAACTTTCCAGAGACCTGCGCAGAGCTATGCGAGCAATAGGCCGGCTGGGTCATGGCCAAACCGGGGAAGTCAGAGTTACCAGAGTGGAGGCAACCGCAACGGCGGTAATTCTTATCAGAAACCACCAACGAACAACAACAACAACCAAGGGTCGGGTGCTAAGCCGACCACATCAGCCAGTACTGTCCAGGGAGGTGGACAGAAGACCAGTGGAAAGTTATTCATGATGGAGAAGAAAGCAGCTGAGGAGGATGCACACGTTATCACCGGTACTTTTCTTGTTAATGGTATTCATACCTTTGTTTTGTTTGATTCGGGGGCTTCTCAGTCGTTTGTATCTTCGAGTCATGTTAAACGGTTGGGTTTAAGGGTGTATGAGTCTGTCAGTGAGAAAGTTTTTATACCTTCGGGTGAGTCTGTATCTTGTGGGAGGTTATATAGGGATGTACCTATGATAGTTGGGCAAGTTGATTTCCCTGTAGACTTGCTAGAGTTTCCTTTTGACGGTTTTGAAATGATAGTTGGGATGGATTGGCTGGGAAAGTATAAAGCTAAGATAGACTGTCATCAAAAGAAAGTGTATTTAAGAGGTCCTAAGGGCGTTAGTGTGTCTTATCGTGGGTTTCTAGTCAAACCCAAAGTTAAGTTGATTGCAGCTGTTACTTTGAAGTCATATCTGAGGAAGGGATGTCCTTTGATATTGTGCCATGTGAGAGATGACCGGATAGAGGGTCCGACAGTTGATCAGATACCAGTGGTGGGAGAGTTTGAGGATGTGTTTCCAGAGGAGATTCCGGGGTTGCCGCCGGGAAGAGAGATAGATTTCACAGTAGAGTTGAAACTAGGGACGGGGCCAATCTCTAAGGCACCGTACCGTATGGGTCCTAAGGAGATGGAGGAGCTTAGGAAGCAGTTGGATGATCTGATAGAGAAGGGATACATTAGACCTAGTGTATCGCCGTGGGGAGCACCAGTTCTTTTTGTGAAGAAGAAATATGGGAGTCTGAGGTTGTGTATAGACTATAGAGAGTTGAACCGAGTGACGGTGATGAATAAGTATCCTTTGCCAAGGATAGATGACTTGTTTGATCAGTTGAGTGGTGCATCAGTCTTTTCTAAGATTGATTTGAGGTCGGGGTACCATCAGGTGAAGATTAGAGAGGTGGACATACCAAAGACAGCTTTCACGTCGAGGTATGGCCATTATGAGTATGTGGTGATGCCGTTTGGGTTGTCTAATGCATCGGCAGTGTTTATGGATTTGACGAATAGGATCTTTAGACAGTTTTTGGATAAGTTTGTAGTGGTGTTTATCGATGATATCTTAGTCTACTCCAAGACTAAGGAGGAGCATGAAGAGCATCTGAGAATCGTGTTACAAACTTTGAGGGAGCATGAGTTGTATGCTAATCTATCCAAGTGTGAGTTCTGGTTAGAGAAAGTTGCTTTTCTGGGGCATGTGATCTCTAAAGATGTGGTAGCTGTGGATCCGGCAAAGATAGAAGCAGTGACAAAGTGGGAAGCACCAAAGAATGTTGCTGAGATCAGGAGTTTTCTGGGTTTAGCTGGGTACTACAGACGGTTCGTGAAAGATTTCTCCAAGATAGCTAGACCTATGACAGCGTTGATGAGGAAAGAGAACAGGTTTCGTTGGAATGAGAGTTGTGAGATGGCGTTCCAAACATTAAAGGAGCGTTTGACCACAGCTCATGTCTTAGCATTGCCTGAAGGGATCGAGAACTTTGAGGTTTATACAGATGCCTCAAAGAACGGGTTGGGATGTGTGTTGATGCAGAACGGTAAAGTGATTGCCTATGCTTCTAGGCAATTGAAGCCTTATGAGGAGAACTACCCTACTCATGATCTGGAGTTGGGTGCGGTGGTGTTTGCTCTCAAGATATGGAGACATTACGTTTATGGAGCAATCTTTAAGGTATTTTCTGATCACAAGAGTCTCAAGTATATTTTCACTCAAAAGGAGTTGAACATGAGACAGAAGAGGTGGATGGAGCTGATTGGGGATTATGACATGGAAATTATCTACCATGAAGGGAAGGCCAATGTAGTTGCTGATGCTTTGAGTAGGAAGAGTGTACATTCTCTGTGTACAGCTCTATCTTTTATGAGGCTGAGAGATGAGGTAGCGAGGTTTGGGATACATATGATGCAGAAAGGAGATGCCATGGGCGATATGACAGTGCAGCTTGAGTTTTATGATGACATTCGAGGTAAGTAGGCGTTGGATCCTAAGATAGTTGAGTGCAGAGCTGGAGTAGAGAAAGGGATAGTGTCTTGATTCTCTATTCATACAGATGGTAGTTTGAGATTTGATGGTAGGTGGTGTGTTCCTAATGATGAGGAGTTGAAAAAGACTATCATGACAGAGGCACATTGCACACCATATTCTGTTCATCCAGGTGGAGACAAATTGTACAAGGATTTAAAGAACACGTTTTGGTGGCCTGGGATGAAGAAAGAGACATCTGAGTTTGTGTCCCGTTGTTTGACATGCCAGAGAGTTAAAGGGGAACAGCGACGACCACAAGGTAAAATTCAGTCTTTAACGGTACCTGAGTGGAAGTGGGAATCCTATTCCATGGATTTTATCGTGGGTTTGCCAAAGAGTCAACAGGGTAACAACATGATTTGGGTAATAGTGGATCGACTGACCAAGTCAGCTCACTTTGTTCCAATGAAAGATACATGGACTAAAGCACAATTGGCTATGGCCTATCGAAAGAACGTGCTTAAGTTACATGGAGTCCCTAAGGACATAGTGTCTGACAGAGATGCGAGATTTATATCAAGGTTTTGGAAAGAGTTGCAGGAATCGTTGGGAACAACTTTGAAGATGAGTACAGCATTCCACCCTGCGACAGATGGGCAGACTGAGAGAACAATCAAGACTCTTGAGGATATGTTGCGAGCTTGTGTGATGGATTTTGGTGGTAGCTGGGAACAAAGGTTGGACTTGATAGAATTTTCTTACAATAACAGCTATCACACTAGTATTGGTATGGCACCGTTTGAGGCTTTGTATGGGAGGAGATGTAGGAGTCCGATTTTTGGGACGATAGTCTTTGAGGCAAAGGGTTTTAGGACCAGATATGGTGCATGAGATGGTGGAACAGTTAAGATGATCGGGGAATGGATGAGAGCAGCTCAGGACAGGCAAAAGAGTTATGCAGATCTACATCGCCGGGACATAGAGTTTCAAGTTGGGGACAAGGTTCTTTTGAAAGTGTCCCCTATGCGTGGGGTTATGAGATTTGGGAAGAAAGGCAAGTTAAGTCAGAAGTTTATAGGGCCTTATGAGATCTTAGAGCGAGTTGGGGAAGTTGCATATCGTCTGGCTTTACCAGCTGCGCTAGAGAGAGTGCATAATGTGTTTCATGTATCGCAGCTGCGGAAATATGTGAGTGATCCGTCACATGTGTTAGAGGCAGAGAACTTAGAGCTAGATGAGTCTTTATCATATCTTGAGGTGCCTAAACAGATTCTTGACCGAAAGGTTAGGAAGACTAGAAATGGTGAGACAGTTTTGCTTAAGATCTTTTGGTCTAACCACGAAACTGAGGAAGCTACATGGGAGCCAGAGGAAGCTATGAAAGAGCGATACCCTTTTCTGTTTGATCAGGTATGTGTGGTTACGAGGACGTAACCTTGTTTCTTTTAGGGGGGTAGGAGATGATCGCAAAGAGTTTTTAACCGTTTTACACCCTTTTTGTATGTTGTGTCGGTATGTCTGTCGGGTTGAGTTGGGTTAGTAACATGTTTTATGTTGAGTTTTGTTTTGGTAGTGAGTCGGAAGCGTTGGGGGAGTACCTTTGTTTAGTAGTGGTTTGAACTTCGGGGACGAAGTTCTTTTTAAGGAGGGAAGACTGTAATACTCCGTATTTATGAGTCTTCGGGTACTCCATCGAGTAGGCCTTACTCTGTCGAGTAAGGGTGAGTTGCGTTTTAGAATAGTTTCTGACCTGTTGGGTACTCGATCGAGTAACTAGGATACTCGATCGAGTAAGGGGGTACTCGATCGAGTACCTTAGGTACTCGATCGAGTACCTTGGGTACTCGATCGAGTAGCCGGTTTGCGGGGAGTTTTTCTCGGGTTTTGTTAATTATGCGATTAAGATATATAACCTTCGTCGTCATTATTCTACACACTTTTGCAAAACCTAATTTACTGTTAAAGAGAGAAAGCAAGTACGTTCTTAATCCTAATCGCATCGTTAGCAAATCCCGGAGTTTGGAAGGTCGGTTTTCATCGTTGGTTATACCGTTGAGATCCTTGCGTCGAGGGTAAGATCTATGTACCCTTTTTGTTGTCTTTCCTTTGTTTTTGTTAAACCCTAATATAGGGATTTGGGGGTTTTTGAGTAGTATGTGATTTGGTAGCATTTGTATGTTGTATGATAGGAGGAGGTTTCGTAGAGGAAGCTTTTTGATACAGCTGTAGAGACCGTCCGATAGTGTGCTTTCCAGGTAGGATTTCCTACTCAGTATTAGTCCCATAATGGGATGATTGTTGATGTGTTGAGATTCATTGTTTGCTATAGTAATCGTATTGTGACGGCTGTGATTGTGATTGTGATTGGTTGTCTATGTTTCTCGAGGCGTTTCCTCGGCTGAGTGGGGTCACTTGCGGGAGTGGCTTCACGCCCTAGTTTCTCCTTCTGTGGAACCCGCCACAGAAGGGATGTGCACATTAATGGACAGGGTTATCGCTCATTATGAGGAGCGGGGATTTGGTGGGTACGGCTGCGTCCCCTGATCGGCAGGATCGGGTCCAAAGGATGATCGGTGATTGAGATTGTTGGAATTGGTGTGATTGTGTGTGTGATTAAGTGTCTGTTTATCTTATTGATGATATATATTGAGTTGTGTAATTAGTACTGACCCCGGTTGTTGTTTTGTAAACCTGCGGTGATCCATTCGGGGATGGTGAGCAGATATTGAGCAGGTATGAGATGAGTACTGGGATAGCTGGGATTGCCACGATATGATGATAGAAGTCTTCCGCTGTAGCTTAGTAGTTTCTTTACATTTCAGTTAGAACAGTAAACAGTCAGTTTGAGAACATGTATTACACTTTTGGTTTTGGTTTCGAGATTGTAACCCTTCACTAAGTATTTCTATTTAAACGTTGTTTCTTTATTTTTTATTTGATTATCATTGCCTCGGGTAACCGAGATGGTAATATCTTCATACCTGAGTGGTCCTGGTAAGGCACTTGGAGTATGGGGGTGTTACAATGATAGTGCTCAAGTGTACAAGGAGCGAACGAAGAAGTGGCATAACAAGCATATCTTGCCAAGAGAGTATCATGTTGGTGGACAAGGTATTGTTATTTAACTCTCATTTGCATTGTTTCCAGGTAAGATAAGGAGTAGATGGTCTGGACCGTTCACTGTAGTTGAAGTGAACAAATTTGGATCAGTTACACTGCAAACTGACAAAGGTGAGACCTTCAAAGTGAATGGGCAACGATTGAAAATCTACTATGAAGGAGCTTATGTTGGGGTAATAGAGGCCATTGACCTCTTTACCATTAATTCCTCTCACTGATGAGGTACTACGGTCGTGCGGGACCGCTTAACCCAGCGCTACCGAGAGGCAGCTCGGAAATTGTAAAATAGATTTTTGTAATTAGGATTTAAATTTAATTAACATTTTATTGTTTTATTAGTTTCCTTGAGGTTTGAGAGATGTGAGGGAGGGAATTTCATGTTTCAAGGATATTTGGTGCAGGATATGACGGAATTTGAAGCTATGAATCACAACAACGGAAAAAAGGAGGCAACCAGCAGGTTCCTGACCGAGTCAGCCCAGGCTCGATCGAGGCACCAACGTGCTCGATCGATTGCACCCAGGGCTCGATCGAGGCGCCAAGTGGACAATTAAAATCAAGTTAGAACGAAAGTTGGATAGTGAGGATTTTGGTTCCTCTATCGAGTCCACCCAGGCTCGATCGAGGCACCAGTTTGGACCGGGTTCCGCGTTTTGAACCGGCCGTTTTTCGCCTTTTATTGCTTTTCTTGTTTCTTAATTGTTCTTCATTCCGTCACTTTTCCTACCCCTCTTTTATCGATTTCTCTTTTTTCTCTCTCAATTCATCCACATTCATCATCTAATCTTCAATTATATTTGTGTTTCGTTGCTTGCTAAGTGATTTACGTCAATCTTTGTGCTTATTTTCGAGTTCTATTGCTTGTTTTTTCTAAGGTAAGTCCCGTTTTTACTCCTCTTTGGTCCGAAAAATCTGAAATTTTGTGCTTAAATCTTATGTTTCTTGATTTGAATCCTCTATTTCTCATATACAATTGCTATTTCCTTGCTTATTAGCCCTTTGTTTGTTTAATTAAATGCCTAATTTGCTAATTTGGGAATTAGGGTTCTTCACAATCCGGGTTGAATTTATGCATTAAATTGGTTAGAAATTGTGTTCTTATGCTTGGATTCTTCACTACTTGACATATAATTGCAATTCCCTTACTTTTTAGATGGTTTCTATGTGTTTTTCGACCTAAAAATCGAATTTCTTCGACCCATATATGCTTAAAACGGGACCGTTTTGTGTAATAGTCGGGTTTGTGATTGTGTACTTGTCTCTTTTGCAGGTGTGTCGACTAGTGGGCAAGGTAATAAAAGGCCACGGGAGAGGCGCACTCCCGTTCGTCAACCGGAGGTGATAGAGTCTTCTGAGGAGGAGGAGGATTTATCACAATTTGACGAGTTCCCTTTTATTGAATTTCGTGACAAAGAGCAGCGGGACAACTTCGAGTTCTTGATGTCTAAGACTATGAATGCCACTCGGTGTGTTGATCAGGTAATTTTGAGAACTTTTAAGATTGATGATATTATGTATGGAATGTTTGTTGAGATTGGGTTGCAGGGTCTTTTTCTGTTGCATGAGTTATCATATCGTGCCTTGACTCTTGAGTTTTTGAGTTCCTATGCTTACTTTCCAAGGGACCATCTTATTCGCTTTAGATTGCTTAATGTGGAACGTGAAAGATCATAGATCCATATTAGACTCTCTAATAAAAATTAAATTATCTCATAATTTATCATTTTGGTGATCTATGTAACATGAATGCAAATATAAAAGCATAAATATGAAAGATTAAGGAAAAACAATTTCCTTACATTGAGAAATGGTAGTATTTGGGCACAACCAAGATCACCCATCTTGGTTGTTCTTGAGCTATTAAGAATGGCAAGATCATCCAATCTTCAAATTAGAAGAGCTCCTTTAAGTTGCACCCAAGAACAAACCTCCAACTCATATGATTAATTTTAACTAGAAATTAACCATATAACCCTTGAATATTATATAAATAATACTAACACTCTTAGTATTTATTTTGTTTTACTAACAATCTTAGTAAAAATGATGCTTATGATTTTAGAGAGATAGACAAATTATTTTTCACATGCAAAAGTGTACAAGTGAAGTAGTGTAAAAATGAACAACAATTGGAGTGTATAAAGGGGGAATGTGGCGGGTGGAGTGAGGGAGTCAACTTGTTATAATTTTTGTCCAATATTTATCACATGCACATGATCATTTGAAAATATTATGGAAGAATAACAAGCAAAGTGAAATGATTATAATCATCCACTACACTCCATTTACACGGTCCAATTATCCCATTTACGTCTCTATTTCAGTTCTAATATTTGTCGCACAAATACGTGTAAATTTTATTTAAACATCGTATTATGTTTAAATACTTCCTGATTAATATCGTCTAAAACACTCCGTAAATATACGTGTACCGCTACACATATATTTTTACGCACCAATACTAATCACATTAGTCAATTAGTACTAATTTAATAATTAACTGCTTAATCATTAATTCCCGTCTCAAATAATTATTTATTCAATTATCGCATAATTAAATAATAATTTCCGCACCTCGAGTTCACAACTCGATATCTCTCTAAATCAATTTGATCGACTAACCTTTAGTTATTTTATCAAGGGACTAATTTAAACTGTATCTCATACAATTAATTAGCTTCCGTGTTGGGGCTCGTTCCTTTAGGTGTGACCGAAAGGGATCAGCTGAACACCGCCGTCTCACGACAGTAACGTCAAACCCTAGTTGGCCAACCGTTACCGATATACGTTGATCAGCTGACTAGTATTGCCAATGAATATCTCATGCATATTCCTTAATGAGATTTAATAATATTATCATGCACTATTGTGGAGGACAAAACTCCAACAATCTCCCACTTGTCCAAGACAAGTTGTGCGATGATTATAACACACAATTGTGGATAACTCCTTATCCCAACAATATCCTGCTTGTACTGTACAAGGGTGTTACCGATTCTCTTGTCTGTTTAACAACAATCTCCCACTCAATGCAAGGTGTCTTCCAGGTCGCACTTGCACATGAACATATCGCGAGTGGTTTTCTCGATCGGGAGTGTGACTACCTGACCAGAAAAATCTCTCACAGATTACTTCCGAGCGTGGTCACGCATTTGTAGTCATTAACTCCTCGAGTGGCCTTGAGATATAGTTACCCAACGTGGGTGGACAATTCATGTCTGTCCTATCTATCTTATTGCACAATACAGATCGCCATGACCTAGTAAATGCCCTTTGGCCTCCTTTCACGGCACGACCTAGGACAAAAACCAAAGTCACTCGGAAACTGCACTTGCTCAGATAATAGTCTCCAGTCAAAAGAATCGACTCATTGGAACATCTTAGAGATCCCTGCCACGACCAGGCGTCTATAATAGAACTTAGGGACTCTCTAAAAGGTCACTGTCCGGCAAAGTGTCACAAACTCTGCCTATGTAATCGACAAGTCATCACGTATGACCTTATGGTGTTGAACAACCATCAATCGAGTTACAATCTAGTCACTCCGAGATGTCACCTCATTAAGTGACTAGGGACAAAATACAATGTTCATCTTGTTCACTTGAATAGTGTTCAACATTGTTGATGCGTGCATATTATATAGACTTTTACGGTCTCTTTTGGCATGCATTTCTATGTATTTGAGTGATATTATGTCACTTTATACCCCAAATAGGCTACTTTGTGCTTTCATTGCTATTTTGCAGGTTTGTAGCGGAAACCAACCTTTAGTGGCCTCGAGATAGCATCTCCGGAAGATGGACGGAAAAGAGGACGAAGGACTCATGCATGGGAAAGCGTGAGGACGAAAGTTAACCAAATTAAGCAAGTCAGAAATACTACGGAAGCTGGGAAGTGACTGAAGATCTCGATCGACCACATTTGGTTGTCGATCGAGAACACAGAGGAACACAAGCCCTCGATCGAGTTGTCCTGTGCTCGATCGAACTGTCAAGCCCTCGATCGAGCTGCCCTGTGCTCGATCGAGCTGCCATGTGCTCGATCGAGAGCCTTAACCTCTCGATCGAGAGGTTCTCCTTTACGTGGGCTATTAAAGCCCGTAGGTTAATAAAACAACTCGTGAGTTTTGTTATAAAAACTATTAGACGAGTTGCTAGGTTATTATCTTTTACCTATCATTCATTTTTCCACATACATTTTTACTGCATTTACTGTTCACTGCTTGGAATTTTACGATTTTGGATTTGGTTGTTCTTTACGCCGGATTTGCTATTATAGTATAATTCTTTCCCTTAATCTCTTCTCTTGTTTATGTTTTATATTTGCTCTTTTAGTTTCATTATTAATTCCTACCCTAATCTCGTCATTGCTTTATACTATTGTTACATCATGTTTTCCGTTAGCATTTCGTCATTAGTTGTGTTAGTTAATATAATTAGCATGCGTAGCTAATTTCTTTATATGTCGAGATGAGGGAAACCGTGTTAGAAGCATGTTAGGACGACTATTAAGGTAGTTTTGCGGTAGGAATCAGGTCTAAGCAATTTATTTGCAGTTCGGTTGAATGAGTGCACGCAGGAGACCGTCTGTTTAGTTAACCCCCGACCTGGATCGAAAGATTGGAAGGGTAGGCTTGCTTAGTTCTCATAATTGACTCCTATGAGGGCGAAAGTCAAGTAGGATGACCTTAGGGCGACTTTAGACCGAAAGGTATAGTCGGGTTTGAGACCGAAAGGAGATAACCTAGCCCTTCCTACTAATAAACTTACCGACCTAGTTATTCCGATAGTGTGTAGAACACTGCAGACCGAAATCCTGGCATATCTCTCTTTATCTGACAGTTTACTTACTTTTTCTCCTCAATTTCTCTTATACCCTTGTTTTCTCTTTCCCTTAAACTTTAGTAGTTAGAACATCAAATTCAAAACCCCCAGTTTGTGACCGACAGATTAGACTACAGTTAATAGAAAAGCCTCTCTGTGGATTCGACCCGACTTCCCTAGCTATTTATAGTATAGGCTTGTTGGCATTTATTTTTGGTGTTGAACGACACGCATCAATTGTCTCCACAACTTATTCAGATAAACAAGGTATTCAATGTTTTCAGTCAACCTGAATAATTGAGTTCTTAAAGAAACTCTAACAATGAATAATTTTTGGTGTTGAACGACACGCATCAAATTTTGGCGCCGTTGCCGGGGAGGCATTTTTTATTATCTGTGTTGTTTATTTATGTCTTGTCTTAAGGAATTTTATTTCCTTAAGGCTGTTCTTATTTATTTCCTTTTAGCTGTGTATGCACAGGTCTCGTAGGGGTGAATTAGTTGAGGCTGATCCTGAACCCGAAAGATCCTTTTTACGCAGAAAGAGGGAGTTAGAAAGAGTTCGTCGGGAGGAAGTCTTGAGTACTTCCGACAGTTCGGTTATTGAGGAAACTTCTATTCGTGAGACTATTATCCCAGTCAAAATGCCTAATATCGCGAGTCATTCGGAGCCTACTGCTGACTATATTCCAAAGGGGTTCAAATTGTCTACCGATGAGGACGACAATACCTTCGACATTCAGCCATCCTACATCAACTTGGTCGAACGGAATTTATATCGGGGGGTCCCAGGCGAGGATCCTAGGAAACATATGGAAAGATTTGCTGATTATTGTTCATCCATCCCTACATCCAAGGGAGTGACCCAAGACAAGATAAAGGAAGTTCTCTTTCCTTTCTCTCTGACCGATAATGCAAGGGAATGGTTGACGGACTTGGATAGAGAAGCAGCAGGTATCACGGATTGGACTACTTTAGCTCTGGCCTTCTATAAGAAGTACTTTCCTCCGCAGAGGACCAATGCATTGAGGGCCCAGTTACTAATTTCAAGCGAAAAGGTTAAAAATCTGTTTGAAGCATGGTGCCGCTTTAAGAAAGTCAGAGATCGGTACCCCATCATGGATTCCAACAGTGGTTTTTATGCAACCAATTTTATAATGGGTTGTATGATGATCATAGAGCTATTTTAGATGTCTGCGCCAATGGGAGATTCCAAAGACGAGGTTGATGATGATAAGGGCTGGAAGCTTATTGAGGAAATGGCTAATCACACCGCAGAATATGGGAATCCGCGGAGTGGTACATGGACGATAGCTAATATCGAATGTGAAGATATGGATGCTAAGTTCGATAAGATTAATGCTAGGTTTGACCGATTGGAGATGCAGTCTCCAGAGAGTCAACAAACGGTTCACATGCTGAAGAAAGACGATACGAATCTTTGTGAGAGATGCGGTGAGTCAGGCACGTTGCTATTGGATTTTTTCTTTGATAGGGAGCAAGTCTTTTCTTTCCAACAGTACCGTCAAGGGTATAATTCGGGTTATATCCATCCAAATCTGCGATGGTCGAGTCAAAATGTCCTTAATCCTACTCCACCGCAGCAACAAGCTTATGTGCCACCGCATAAGCAAAGTTATCAAAAACCTCCGCAATTTCCAAATCCGCAGCAAGGAAGTTCTTCATCTGGAGGAATTTCAGAAGTGGGAGAGCTGAAATCCATGATTCAAGCTCTCGCTACACAAGTGAGTAGGTCGGACCAAGCAACCAATGCTACTATCAAATTGCTTGAGTCCCAAATAGCTCAAGTCGCCGCAAATCAATCCACGAGGCAACCCGGACAACTGCCTTCTCAATCTGAAAAGAGGAAAGAAACGCTAAACATGATAACATTGAGAAGCGGACTGACTTACTCTGATGCTGATATTGCTGGTACTGATGTTTCTGGCACGAATTCCAATGCTACTGCTGCTGACAGTACGACAGCTCTCGATCGAGAGGTTTCTGTTCCTCGATCGAGAGGAAATGGAGAGATGGAGCTCGATCGACAGGCTGCTATAGCTCGATCGAGCACTGTTGCTGGTGAAGTCTCTCGATCGAGTGAGAGTTGTGGTCGATTGAGAGGTTCTGACGATGAAAATGGTTGATCGAGACCATTGAGCAAACGTATGATTAATAACGCTTTGATTCGTGACACGCATAACGGAGCTCCTATTGAAGATGCTCCATATCCAGGGCGCCTGAAGAGGGTCAAGAAGACGGAACCAGAGTTCGCGCATTTCGGTGAACTTGTGCGAGGATTGAACGTAAGTGTTCCGTTTATCGAGCTGCTAAAAAAGGTACCTTCATATTTAAAATTTATGCGAGAAGTATTAACGCGTAAAAGGACCATAGATGATGTTGAGACAGTAGCTCTAACGGAGGGGTGTTCTGCGCACCTCCAATATAGGACCCCACCTAAGCTTGCCGACCCTGGTAGTTTTTCGATACCGTGTCACATTGGAGTTCAATTAATTGATAATGCGTTGTGTGATTTAGGAGCAAGTGTTAGCGTGTTACCCTTGTCTTTGGCCAAACGGTTAGGATTCACTAAATTCCATCGCACCAACATGACGGTCCAAATGGCTGATCGGACCTTGTCACGACCTTTAGGAGTACTGCAAGATATTCCTGTGCAAATAGGAAGATTTCTTATTCCTGTCGATTTTGTCGTGTTAGATATACCCGAAGATAATCACACTCCAATTATTCTGGGAAGACCGTTCTTGCACACTGCGCAAGCGGTTATAGATGTCGGGATGCGCACTCTTACGTTTAATGTCGGTGGTGAGGAATTGGTTTTCGCTAAACCCGCTACTCATAGGGGTTCTATGCGTGTTTTGGAGTGTCATGCTATTCCTGCGGTTGGTGTTGTTACACCACCCGTGATTGAGTCACCTTCCATCCCCGTTGCTGATGTTGAGCCCCCACGTGTTGTTACTTTACCTGCTACACTCACACCTCCGCCTCAGAATGAGAGCGATAAGGAGGACCGTGCTATTGCTGTTACTTGTACAGGACCTGGATGGGGAGCTTTGGCGCTTGACCAAGGCAAAATGAGCTCCAATATAGGAATGGGAGAGGGCAATGGTGGCAATATGACACGTATTATGGCGGAAGAAATAAAGCTGGGACATTCGTCGGAAAGTGGTACTTATGTTTGGAGAAGGAAGTTGGAAGTTACCGCAGCTGAGGATAACTCCGTTAGCCAGAGGCCTGAAGGACTTAATTGAGCATTAGCCGGGTTTGCAACCCCGTGCAAATTGTAATAGACAATAGATTTTTGAATTCCTTATATTATTTTTAAACTTCTTTAATTGCGTTGGACACTTAGACTATAGACATTTTTAGCGTAGAAGACAATTGTGGGCTGTAGACAATTTGCTGGTGTTTTGGGATATTTTTACTGTCAATTTTGCAGGTACAGAAAGCCGCACTCAAAAGATGATACATTAATATACGTGCTAGCAGGAAAAGAGCTCGATCGAGGGAGTCAGATCTCGATCGAGGGGATTTTTGAAGAAAAAGAGCTCGATCGAGGGAGTCCAATCTCGATCGAGTAAGAGGAAGGTCAAGGGACAGCTACCTCTCGATCGAGAGGTATGAATTAACTCGATCGAGAGGATCTGAGAGCTACAGCTCTCGATCGAGAGGCCTGTATCTCGATCGAGAAGCTTCACGGTTATGGATTCCAGTAAAGAAATCCCCGTCACTGAGACCGTACCTGAGACCGCTGCTAATGCTCAGACGGCCGCTTCTTCTGTTGGAGTTGTTACTCCGGTGGTTATCACCACTGCAGCTTCGGCTGCTGCTTCCATTCCAGTGACGGAGAAACCCACAGCCACCGAGGTCGCAAAAGCCAAGGCTGTGGGAGAGGTGACCCGTCTTTGTTTACGCCCTGCCAGCCCTTCTCTATCTTCTGGACGGAGGAGTCACGCCTCGATTCCCGACGCCCGGTATCTTGCCACCTAGGCCGAGTCGGCCCTGCCAGCTAGCCCTAGCCATTACTTCCACTCTTCCTGGTCATTGTTACGAGAGAGGCCGCTCTTACTCCTTTACCGGAGTTTCCCACGGTACGTTTTGCTTCCACGGATCACCGGACTCGGTTATCCGCTTTACTTCGTTGCCCTCTCTCCTCCACCCGTTTCATTGCGCGGACTGACCTAGAGACCTTAGGAATTTATGAGGAGGTCTGTAGTTTGTTGAATGGGACGGGTATGTCGGGTCTGATTACCTTGCAGGAAGCTGCTATTCGTATCCCTACATACGAGTTTTTCAGCTCCTACTCTTTCGACGCCGACTCTTACGCTTCCAACCACTCTAGTCCTTGCATTCACTTTCGACTCCGCAATGAGTCGCACCATTGGACTTTGGCCAGGTTTGGGGAGGTTCTAGGCCTCGTTAGTGACGGCCCCATCGAGCCGCCTCGGGATATCCTTCAGCCGCTTTGGGCTGCACTTTCCCACACTCCTTACCCCGCGCGTAGAGGAGCCCACGTACACTTACCTGCTCCCCGTTACTTCTTGCGACTTCTGGGAGAGACCATCTTTGGGCGACCTGAGCCCAATAACGTGACCAACACTGAGCTAGCGATTCTCGCGGGGTACCTCAACATTGACTACGGTACCCCGTTTGTTCTAAACATTGCTTATTTGGTAGCTCAGCATTGGAACGGAATTGGGAAGAAGGTCAGGACCTCTGTTGTCTGTGGCGGGTTAGTGACTAGGATAGCCCGCCATCTTTACCCCTCTGAGCCTGGACTTACTGCGCCTCATAAGCAGGCTTACCTTGACTTGGCTGCCATGGTTGACTTTGACTGGTTCCCTAAGAAGAAGGGCATGAGGACGTGGAAGATTTGTGGTTCCACGTCTGTTACCTTACCGTGCCCTACCCTTCCTCCACTTTTACCGCTCCCGACTGCTGCTGAGGGAGCGAGGCCACCTCCACCCACCTACCACCTTACCTTCACCCCTACTTCCTCCTCTTCCAAGAAGAGGAAGCGGGAGGCCGGAGCCCCTTCTTGCTCTCAGGCTCAGGCTCAGACTTAGGCTCAGGCTGGACCGACACCGACGCCCACGCCCTCACCTACCCCCACTCCTTCTAGATCGGCCCTGCCGGCCAATTTTGTTTTCCCTCCTGCTTTAGTGGCGCCCGAGGTCATGGACCAAGGGCGTCGTGATGCCTTGCTTCCGGATATGTGCAGGTACCTTTCCGAGATGAGACGGGATCAGGCTCTTGCCTTATTCCCGATCTACGAGTTCCACATCCGAGCACGGTGACCGATTCCAGAGGGGTGGCCGCATCCCTCTTTCTACCGATACCCAGAGGGTGGGTACCCTCCACTCCCTTCTGACTCAGAGGACGAGGTGGAGGAGACACCGGTAGCACGAGAGTTGCGGTTGCGGGCTGAGCAGGCGGCACGGCGAGCTGCCAGAGAGGAGGAGAGGGACCCCCCCATTTACGCCAGGTGAGGATGTAGCTGGAGACGACGATTAGAGGTTCCCCTAGTTTGTTGCTGGTTTGGGGAAGCCGTCTTGTGAGTACCGTCTTTCTTTCTTTTTTTCCATCTTTGTATTTATTTATTGTATTTTAGGAGCATGTATTAGGTTTGCGTACCCCATCTCCCATTTTGCTGCTGTTAGTTAGTTGTGAAAACAATGAGGACATTGTCTGTTTTGGTTTGGGGAGGGTATATGCATCCTTTTGCGTCTGCATTTGCATTTTGTTTTGCATTCACGTTTACTGCTTTATGCTTTTGCTTTTCATACAAACTTAAAAAAAAAAAAAAAAAAAAAAAAAAAAAAAAAACAGAAAAAATATAATATATCACGTTTACTTTTGCATATAGTTGAGTCGAATTGGAGTTCTTTAATGATGACATTGCGCTATTGGTCAAATATGCCATTCCTTGCCTTTTCACAGCTGCTTAGCAAGAATTAAAAGTGATTTCTCAAATTTTGTTGTGGAATTTACTACGGATTATTAGACTTGACTCGTAATTTTGGCAAACTACCTATATATTCTGAGATTTAGAGCCATAACTGGTGACATTCATGACCAGTTTTCATAGGAATTGAGAGTAGTTACTCCCCACACTTCATTGTATCGCATGTATATGAGTCTTGATTTCTTTTTGCCTGCACGCATGGGTTGTGGTCGGTATTACGTGTTCCGAGAACTATTGCATTTTCCCCTTTCTCATTTTATCCCATGAGCTCCACATTAGCCAAATCGCGATTGCCCCAAACTACAACCTATTTTTAGTCTACCTTTGCTGAGCTAGTTAGTAGTTTTGTGGAATATATTGCTATGTATCGGGTTTTGGCTCGTATATCTTATTTTGGAGTGTATATTAATGAGAAAAGAAAAGAAAGGAAAAAGAAAAAAAGAAAAAATCAGCCAAAGAAAAAAAAAAGAAAAAAAAACGTGAAAAAAAAAAGAGAAAAATGGCTGGAAAGAAAGAAAAAAAAAATATATTTTATACCTCTCGTGCTTATTTTTACTTCACGAGGTACTTTCATTATGGATTCTTGTGTTGTATATGCCAAATTATAAGGCATTGAGTTATTTCTATGATTGAAAGAGTGGGATATATTTCATTATGGTCTTGGTTAGGTCCTAGCTCGGCTATTTTACCTTCACATTTCCATATTTGTTTTTGCCCCTTCTTACCAATTGAGCCTCACATATCCATATTATGCAATTGTTCGGCACGTGATAGTCCTTGAACGGTGGTTTTGCGTGTGTACGGTGATTGAATCATTACTCATGTTAGTTAGTGTTACATGTTGTGTTGGTCGCAGTCTAGGTGAGAGTCTGCAATTTCTTCTTTCTCTGCACACATATTCTTACTTACCATTTGCTTTGCTGAGAGAAGAGTGAACCGGAAGAGTCCAAATTTATGAGTCTTGCAAGGTCGAACATCTAATGTAATTCCATGATATGCATAATTTTGTTCACTGACTTTGAGCTTGGCAGTAGTTGATTTTGTGCATTAAAGCGGTTTGGCATTGACTAGTAGTTAGCTCTGAAAATTACTCCTTTCCATTAGGTCCTTAGTTGCATTTAGTTTGCTTGAGGACAAGCAAAGGTTTGGTTTGGGGAAGTTTGATGCGTGCATATTATATAGACTTTTACGGTCTCTTTTGGCACGCATTTCTATGTATTTGAGTGATATTATGTCACTTTATACCCCGAATAGGCTACTTTGTGCTTTCATTGCTATTTTGCAGGTTTGTAGCGGAAACCAACCTTTAGTGGCCTCGAGATATCATCTCCGGAAGATGGACGGAAAAGAGGACGAAGGACTCATGCATGGGAAAGCGTGAGGACGAAAGTTAACCAAATTAAGCAAGTCAGAAATACTACGGAAGCTGGGAAGTGACTGAAGATCTCGATCGACCACATTTGGTTGTCGATCGAGAACACAGAGAAACACAAGCCCTCGATCGAGCTGTCATGTGCTCGATCGAACTATCAAGCCCTCGATCGAGCTGCCCTGTGCTCGATCGAGCTGCCATGTGCTCGATCGAGAGCCTTAACCTCTCGTTCGAGAGGTTCTCCTTTACGTGGGCTATTAAAGCCCGTAGGTTAATAAAACAACTCGTGAGTTTTGTTATAAAAACTATTAGACGAGTTGCTAGGTTATTATCGTTTACCTATCATTCATTTTTCCACATACATTTTTACTGCACTTACTGTTCACTGCTTGGAATTTTACGATTTTGGATTTGGTTGTTCTTTACGCCGGATTTTCTATTATAGTATAATTCTTTCCCTTAATCTCTTCTCTTGTTTATGTTTTATATTTGCTCTTTTAGTTTCATTATTAATTCCTGCCCTAATCTCGTCATTGCTTTATACTATTGTTACATCATGTTTTCCGTTAGCATTTCGTCATTAGTTGTGTTAGTTAATATAATTAGCATACGTAGCTAATTTCTTTATATGCCGGGATGAGGGAAACCGTGTTAGAAGCATGTTAGGACGACTATTAAGGTAGTTTTGCGGTAGGAATCAGGTCTAAGCAATTTATTTGCAGTTCGGTTGAATGAGTGCACGCAGGAGACCGTCTGTTTAGTTAACCCCCGACCTGGATCGAAAGATTGGAAGGGTAGGCTTGCTTAGTTCTGATAATTGACTCCTATGAGGGCGAAAGTCAAGTAGGATGACCTTAGGGCGACTTTAGACCGAAAGGTATAGTCGGGTTTGAGACCGAAAGGAGATAACCTAGCCCTTCCTACTAATAAACTTACCGACCTAGTTATTCCGATAGTGTGTAGAACACGGCAGACCGAAATCCTGGCATATCTCTCTTTATCTGACAGTTTACTTACTTTTTCTCCTCAATTTCTCTTATACCCTTGTTTTCTCTTTCCCTTAAACTTTAGTAGTTAGAACATCAAATTCAAAACCCCCAGTTTGTGACCGACAGATTAGACTACAGTTAATAGAAAAGCCTCTCTGTGGATTCGACCCGACTTCCCTAGCTATTTATAGTATAGGCTTGTTGGCATTTATTTTTGGTGTTGAACGACACGCATCAATTGTTTCCACAACTTATTCAGATAAACAAGGTATTCAATGTTTTGAGTCAACCTGAATAATTGAGTTCTTAAAGAAACTCTAACAATGAATGCGATCATCACTTATGTAAATATCAATACTCTATCAAATATTTACATAACGATCTTTAGCAATTAAGGTATACTCCTCAATTCACATTGAGATGACATAACCATCATGTCTACCTTATGCCAACGGCTTTGGTTAGAGGATTAGCAACAGTTGCATCACTCCTATTTCCATTGTTATTTTCCTTTGTTCTATACAATCTTTTCATCACATAGAGCCTTTCTAAGTACATGTCTAAACAAGTTTTTAGACTCTGGTTCTAAAGTCAGTCAAACACTCCCACTGTTTTCACAGTCTCTTGGGATACAATATTCGGCTAACAGAACTACTCTAGTCCCATCAAATTCCGGTTATCAACTATCTTTCTTACAACATCGGATGTTGTAATGTACTTAGCTTTCGTTCATGATTTGTACGTATAACACTTATACATACATATCCTTCATATGACATCTTTTATGTATGACTCCTCATACATGTTTGCTATATACATGTATAAGTTCTTATGCACATATGTATAACTTCTTATACATATTATTCTTTATGCACATCGCACTCTTACATGCTAACCATTCCTTAACGAGGCCCATAACATCTTATAAGCATAGGAATGTTTCCGTGTAATCCTTTTACACAAAATTCATATATTCCTCCAGTTAAGAGTAAATCCTCAGTGCTTCTCAAGTACTCAGGGATGCTCTTGATAATCATCTAGTGACACTCACTAGAAAATGATTGGTAATGACTTCTCATATTCTCAACATGATAAGTCCCGACGAGAGAAGCTTTTAGCATATTTAATAGATCCTGCAGCGGAAGCACAAGAGATCATATTAATTGTTCAACAACTTGAACGAGTCAAGAATCTTATCACAAAAGTCTCTTGACTAAAATGCTAATATCCAAGGAGATCTATCTCATTAGATCCGGATGTTTAAGATGCGCCATGCTACTCTCAAATATTCACCCGGGAATATTTCTAGTCACTAATATGTCAAACACATATTTAGACTAAGAAACATCACCTTAGCTACAATTCTAGTCACTAATATGTCAAGCATATATTTAGACTAAGAAACTCACTTTAGCTCCCACTAAACTCCATGTACACTACTATAAATGAGCACTTGGGCCACGGCTAAATTCGTGGCGCAAGTACTAAATTTCCGTGGCTAAATCATTTTGCCACGGGAATACCTTCCGTAGCGCAAGTGGCCGTGGCAAAGGGATAGCCACGGGAAAAACAATAACGTGGCTATTATTGAATTTTTGGCCACGGATTCTCTCGTGGCTAATAACTCCCGTGGCCAAAGAAATTTTCCGTGGCGAAAAAATAATTCCCGTGGCAAATAATATATATGAAAATTAAATAAATAAAACGTAAAATAATTTATTTATTTTTCACAATGGGTATTTTATCATATACGGAACCGTGACAATATAGGTAATTGTTTCGCTAGTTAACTTGATTCATTTGAACGTTAGTTCGTTTCACGAGTCATGCATTTGTGAGCATCGGTGAGGCTTCCCAGAAGGTCACCCATCCCAACACTACTCTCACCTGAGCACGCTTAACCGTAGAGTTATTTTGATGTGCCACCGAAATTGAATGTTACCTTTGTTGATATAATTAGCACTTTGAATCCTTTTAAGTTTATTTTTTTTCTTTCAAATCTTACCTTTAGTACTATTTAATTACAAAAATGTTACATGTTTTACAATTTTTGCGGGAAAAACATTATTTTGGCCGAAACAATTAAATTTTCGACATTAACCTCCTGATTAATGATTTTGACATCATTTTTTTTGCCCAAGTCAGTAAACCATTTTCTCCAAAAAGTAAAATTAATTGTGTTTTCCTAATATTTTTTTATTTCTTTTGTTTATCGACATACTTATTTTCATTTCTCATGTACTCATTTTTTCGTATATTTTTCTTTGCAAATTCTATTGTATAACCGTTGTACCTGCGATATGAAAAATGAGACCATTTTTTGGTAAAATAATGACCTCTTTTTAAAATTAAAGGTCTTTTTTCCCCAAAGTGATCACTATTAACCAAAAAATAGTCACTTTTTTACCCAAAAACCACGAGAAAGATTATTGTACAAAAGAATCGATTATTTTCCTAAACTGATTTCTCTTTGTTATGATTTATCGTTTCTTTTCTTAAAATTTTCACATTATTTGCACATTTGACTTTAAATTATTATAATTTATATATTTTCCGTGTGATGCGCTCATTTTCAATGAAAAAAAATTTCCCAATTTTTTTTCTCAGCAAGTTAAATTTTACGTAATTTTTTCACGGTACCCTCGAATTTTGACAGATTACATATGGTACCCTTTTTTTAAAGTTTTTACATATGGTACCCCTGTATTTACGTTTTTCAGTCTCAGAATACCCTTTGACAAACTTCTGTCATAACGCCGCTACTCATATGCCTTGTGATGCCTTTTTTTTGTTATCTAATACACTATCAATTCATCATCTAATAATACTTAAATCCTTATTTTGTCCAATAAACTAACATTTAGTACCTAAATAATATAACAATAACAGCATAACCTACACAATTACTCATCAAATTACTTATAGGAGTAACGACGTTATGACGAAATTTCCCCAAAGAGTATTTTGGGAATGAAAAAGGTAAACATAAGGGCAACATATGTAGAAACTTAAAATAAGGGGTACCATGCGTAATCTGGCAAAGTTCGAGGGTACCATCGAAAATTTCCGTAAATTTTATATCAAATTCAAATTTTTCTATAAATATCCTACAAATAAAGTTGGAAATAAAATTTTGAATGAAATAGTTTAACAATATATTAATTTTGGATTTTCAAAGATAGATGGTAAATAACTTTTTTATTCAATTTGATATGCTATATCTTTAAATGTGATACGATCATTTATGATTGTTATTCAAGATTATAAAGTTTAATTTAAAAAAGTAAAAGAAATTCACGACTTTAATAAACAGAGTATATATTAAAACATTTTTTTTAAATTATCAATATTTTGAAAAACTTACAAAACATAAATGTGATCTGTAAAAAATCAGAAAATTAGACGATAAACTTTTCTTTGTTTGCATATAAGTTTATAAAATTTTAAAATTTCTTATTAAACTAAATAAAACAATAAAAAATATTAATTAAATTAATCAAAGTGTTTCTAAATTTTTATATTCAAACGTATTTTCATATTATTATATTTGATTAAATTTCATTCAGATTTAAGTCGGAAAAGATACTCGCCACAGGTGTTTGTTTGTTCGTGGCTAAAAAAATATTTGCCACGGAACAATTCGTGACTAAATAAAATTTCGCCACGTCCGACATAGGCAAAGTGGCTAAAATGATTATTTGCCACGGGTGTAGCCTAATTCGTGGCGGAAGTGACTTTTTGCCACGGGAAAAGTTATCCCGTGGCATAAATTTTTTTCCTAAATAATGAATAAGTTTTTCCCGTGGCTAAGCTAAATTTAGCCACGAATTATGAGTTCCCGTGGCATAATTCGTGGCGCAAGTGATGATTTTTTGTAGTGGTATCATCATGTTATCTCGACACTCGAGTAATACCGTTTTGATAGACTACATGATTGAACCCAAAGTTCCAACTCTTTGACGTATATAGATCACAAAAGGGATCTTTCAAGCATGTAAGGCTTCTTAGCATTGACAAGATCAACAAAACTTCTCTCTTCATAAGATACATTCAAGGAGAAAGTTTCGTTATCCTTTTGCCTAAACTCATCCTCATGAGAGGCTATATTGCTAAGACCATACGAATTGATAAAGGCATTTGGGTTGTCACAAACTCTCTATAACAAGCCCAAATTTTAAACATCTTATATAACATTTACGACAAGATCAAGGTAACCAACCAAAGTATTCACCTTAAATCAAGTCTCGAAAACATCTCGTGTTTCCTTCCTTATCGCATCGTGTGCAAGGAGATCAATTCGAATTGCATGGTGACACGCCATCACATAGAGTTCATACTATAGAAAAGCCTTGATGAGGGTTTAACATTCGTCACTTTTGAAAAGTAACGCAATATTATCGCAAAATTATCTCCTTATAACCACTGAGCGTCAATAAAGAACATCTTCTTGCATTGTACTCAGTTTGTGGGTCTTGGACTTCCGCAAGTTCAAAATTTCTCCCACTCTATCCTCCAGAAAATTGAAAATCTTTCTAGAAAGACAGCATTACGAGCCACAAACTCTTTGTTCTCGTGTTGGGGGAGTAAAAACCAAGTGGTTCAATTTTGGATAACCCTCACAAATACATAAATTGGTTCTGAATATAAACATTTATGGTCCCAAATGTATAATAATGACAAGTTAGGGACCCTCCCTACCCATATCTCATATGAAGTCATTAAGGCTATTATAGTTGGGTTTTAAACTTTTAGTGAGAAAATTGCTTACAAAATTGCGAAAAACCTCAAACTATATCTCATATATAAAGTTTGGTTTATCTTCTTGACTATACCTTACTCTATGGCTCACAATATTCTTAGTGATTATCAAGGTCATTACTTGATATTACCCATTTGATCTTTAAAGTCAAAATATAACACATTTCAAAAATCACTTTTATGTCTTATTAAATAGATACGAGGTTTTCATATCTACTTAACATTACGGTAAAAGTAACGAAGTATATTTATAACCAACTATCGGCCTTACACATCCGTATATATATGGTCAATCACCTCACTATTGTTTCTTTTCAAAAGAAAACATAATTTATGCACACACACCATAAGATTCTCAATCAAATGGTTGTTCGATGTGCTTATCGTTTATTCGTTTAAACGAATTTACTTGAGGTTTGATCAATTTGGGTTCACCGAATTAGAGACATTAAAATCTACAAGATAGTATAATATTTAGTTTTCGTGAAGAATGTAAAATTCCTCTAACTTGAGTGGTCTAAACCAACCACCAAGTTATCATAGGAGTAGGTACAACCTTTTGTTTTAAATCACATGAGTGATGCCTTCTATGTATAAACATAGATGATTACATTCTTTTAAAACGAAATTTAGGTACATTTGTCCCTATCGAAATTATTGCTACTCTAGCACCATTTCGATACAAAAATGTCCTATGCTAGACGTCTTACGTTTTGTCAATTCATGTAAACTTCTTTACAAAGAAATGACCCGTACTTGGTATCTCATACCAAGATAGTGGAACTAGCCTATCCATTGAGTAGATGTCTCTTTCAACTTTTGCTCTATCGCATACATCTAGGGTTGATTCTTCTTAACTCCCACTCACTTTCACATTCCTCTTTACTTCAATCAAGCAAAAATGAATCTCATGAAGACCTCTCTTCATGTCATTCGTGATATTTTCTACACTTAGTAAGAGTGAATTACTATAAAGTGAGTGCAACATGTGGCAAAATCTCAACTTCTTGCGAAATCGGACTACCTAACCGTTCAATTGTTATCATATGCCTAAACTCTTTAGCGCATAAACAATCGATTTGGCCTTTCTCGAAGTGAGCCATTTGACGGTATCATATTGGAGTATAATAAGTGTTTTTGAAAACTCTTTTCGCAAACTTTTGAATTACACTTGAGTAAATAAAACTAATATGTCATCATCATGACGGAGGTGTCACTTCCGAAAACAAGACTCTCTTGATAAAATGTGACTTCCTTTTAAACTCCTAATATGAGTTTGCAACATGAAACCCCTTTTTAATATGTATGGACGTTAATTAAGTTGTATAATAACCGCAAAAATCGTTGTAAGCTTATGTGGGTGAATTGGTAAATCATGTTACCAATCATTAATTCCTTCAAAGAAACCGCTTTCTATGAAAGAATGAAAAAAGTATAACAATAAATAGAGAAAGGAGGATGAAGTGCGTGATGCCATACATTTATGAGAATGAACGAAAAATAGAAAAAATTAACATTCAATGTTTTAATTTTACTTGTGAAACATCTTTAACAAGTTTTAACATTTATATAATGATCTCTCACTAAATTATATAAATGATTCCAAGACCCAAATTTTAAACAAAAATGAGCATCGCTTGGGCGAAACATCCCATAATTGTGTAAATTCAGTAAGTCACGTTGACTAATTCTACCTCTAGAACTCTTGGTCGACGAATTTCCTTAAATCCATCTACTAGCCCCGGAACACAAGACCGTCTTATATCCCGTTGAGTCCAACCAATTTTGGCGTGTGATAACCGCTTACCACCCTACTTACTCAAGGTAAAAAGAGAACACCCCGCTTGGGCGAGCGTGGCTCTAATGAACAAGAGATTCATAGGTGTTACTAATTGGTAAGGCTAATCTCAATTTTAGTTATGTGAGAGATCTTGTCAATTTAGTCATAAATTCCCTATAAGTGAACTAAGTCGGTGAATGTAACTGACGTGAATTGACAATCGTGAAGATAAAATGCATGTGAATGGCGATTTTGGCATGCGCGAGAATAAAACAAGCAAACAAGTAAGCATATGAATAAATCCTAGTATGGCCACCTAGTTAATAAAAACTAGTCTATTACATTTCGAAAACCAACTCCTTGGTCCCTTGCCTCTTCATTCCAAAAGTGGCTTCTTCTTGTGGGATTTGGAACACCTTCCAAAAAAAGACTCCGTCTCGATGTAATCCGTCTTTTGGAAACGCCGGTAAGAATAACTATTACAATTTAAATTACATAGCTATTCCTATTATACAATAATTAATAAAATAAATAAAACTATTAATTAATTATAAACCGACAATACGAGATCGTATTTAAATTACAAACAAATCGCTATTCCCATTCATTTCGGGTAATAACGATTAAAATAAACTAGGCCATACTAGCTACAACAAGATAAATACTTTAAATAAATGACAATCATTCATCCAACTTAAATAAATATGCTTAAAATGCTGTAAAATGATGCCAAAATAGCCCTATCTATCAATCGTTGGTATCCATCTCGGTTTTTGTGGATTTAATCGATTTTTAACATGTAAAAATCAATAATCAACTCTTAAATCTCATTTAAGTCCAAACTAATTGTCAAACTGTTTTGAACCTCAAAATTAGTCCTCACTAATTTTATGATAAATAATTAGTTTGATTTGGTGATATTTTGCTAATTTAATCGGTAAAATCATAATATTTAAGTAAAAATCCAAAATAATTAAAACATTACCCAAAAAAATGAAACAAAAATTTTGAGTATTCTGGAACACTCCCAAGAACACCAAAATGTCAGAAAAATTGCCCCAAAAATCCGGATGAAATTTATGAAGAAAAAGATCGATATTTATCGGTTTTTAACCACTAAAACCAATAAACATCAAAACAAGGTGAAAATAAATTTTAAAATTCACTTTTAATATTTAAATAATATTTTTAAATGTACATAAATTTACCAAGGGAAGAATCAATTGTTTCGAAATTATGATTAAATTATTTCACTTTTATTGACTTTTATCTCATAAAATCAATAAACAAGCAAAAAATTCGAACCAACCTTCAAACTTTGGCATAGAATCAGTAGAAAACATGTATGAAACACCATAAAAATTCCATTGACCGAATCAACTTTTAACTATTTTTAGTCAATTTTTAACTAAAATACGACATTTTGACTCGGTTTTCTACCAAAAATCATTAAAAATAGCAAAATAACTTCATAAATCACCAAACTTAACCACAAATCTTTTGATATCATTAGGTATGAATGCCCCAAAAATTTCGTGCTAAAACCTCTTCTAACACATTTTTTGAGTTTTTATAAATTATCTCATAATTCATTAATATGCTTAAAATCAACATGCAAATTACAAGCCTTAGCTCTGATACCACTTGAAAGATCATAGATCCATATTAGACTCTCTAATAAAAATTAAATTATCTCATAATTTATCATTTTGGTGATCTATGTAACATGCATGCAAATATAAAAGCATAAAAATGAAAGATTAAGGAAAAACAATTTCCTTACATTGAGAAATGGTAGTATTTGGGCACAACCAAGATCACCCATATTGGTTGTTCTTGAGCTATTAAAAATGGCAAGATCATCCAATCTTCAAATTAGAAGAGCTCCTTTAAGTTGCACCCAAGAACAAACCTCCAACTCATATGATTAATTTTAACTAGAAATTAACCATATAACCCTTGAATATTATATAAATAATACTAACACTCTTAGTATTTAGTTTGTTTTACTAACAATCTTAGTAAAAATGATGCTTATGATTTTAGAGAGATAGACAAATTAGTTTTCACATGCAAAAGTGTACAAGTGAAGTAGTGTAAAAATGAACAACAATTGGAGTGTATAAAGGGGGAATGTGGCGGGTGGAGTGAGGGAGTCAACTTGTTATAATTTTTGTCCAATATTTATCACATGCACATGATCATATGACAATATTATGGAAGAATAACAAGCAAAGTGAAATGATTATAATCATCCACTACACTCCATTTACACGGTCCAATTGTCCCATTTACGCGTCCATTTTAGTTCTAATATTTGTCGCACAAATACGTGTAAATTTTATTTAAACATCGTATTATGTTTAAATACTTCCTGATTAATATCGTCTAAAACACTCCGTAAATATACGTGTACCGCTACACATATATTTTTACGTACCAATACTAATCACATTAGTCAATTAATACTAATTTAATAATTAACTGATTAATCATTAATTCCCGTCTCAAATAATTATTTATTCAATTATCGCATAATTAAATAATAATTTCCGCACCTCGAGTTCACAACTCGATATCTCTCTAAATCAATTTGATCGACTAACCTTTTAGTTATTTTATCAAGGGACTAATTTAAACTGTATCTCATACAATTAATTAGCTTTCGTGTTGGGGCTCGTTCCTTTAGGTGTGACCGAAAGAGATCAGTTGAACACCGCCGTCTCACGACAGTAACGTCAAACCCTAGTTGGCCAACCGTAACCGATATACGTTGATCAGCTGACTAGTATTGCCAATGAATATCCCATGCATATTCCTTAATGAGATTTAATAATATTATCATGCACTATTGTGGAGGACAAAACTCCAACAGAACGGTCTTTGACTTTTGACCGTCTTTCTGATATTTTGGGGATTGATAAGCATACCACTGGTGATTTGTAAAATGGTAGTGGGTTGTCTGCGATACTATACTTCCCTTTGTTTACAGGTTTTGCGGACGCAGATGTGAGTTGTATGTCTTTGCTAGATGTTCAGCATGTTTGTCTTCGGCTTTTCTTACGATATTTGAGTTATTTGCTTTATGGGAGACATGATAGGAGCAAGGCCTCTTCTTTGGAGGTCTTGATTTTAGCTAGCTACTTGAACCCGTTTCACGAGGCTACCTTTCAGTTTTCTCCCTCTACTCTTGTTTGCAAGGCCTTTGACCGCATGACTGGGAAGCATTCTCATTTAGATTGTGGTGCCCTTATTACTAGGATTGTTAGGGTCTTGTGTGGTTTTGAGGGGAATGACCCCTATGAGACGATGGATGACCATGAGCCATTGGTAGATGATGACCACCTACGCTATGACATTTTCTACATTGACATTAGGGGTGAGAAGGATCATTATTGGAAAGTGCGTGGTCAGTCTTATATGCTTCTGCCTAATGATCATTTTCCGATTATTGAGCCTCTTGAGGAGAGTACAGCTAGAGAGCAACCTGCTCCTGTCACCTATTTGATACCAGAGGAGCTTCTGGTTACTTTTCCTTGTTCTAGCACTACTGCTACTATTGGTGGGCATCGACGACGTCGTCAGCCTACCACTCACTTGCCTGGTTTCTACCAGCCCCGTCCTCCTCCCCCTCCTACAGAGTTTCCTTCCCATGGTTATCATTTTGACCCGGTCCTTGCGAGAGAGGTGAGGATCCATGAGAGTATTAACACCGCATTGACTGAGCGGTGTTTGTGGGAGCAGATGGAGACTGTTACTCTTGCTGCGGGAGAGCAGTACACGGGCACTTCTCCGAGGTACTACACCACACCCGGTGATGATAGCCGTGTTTTCCACATTTACGGTGTGACTCCTGTTGAGTTTGGGCAGTTTAGTACAGATTATGGTGCTTTGGGTTGCCCCTTCTACACTCATGTACATCCCCACCAGCCTTCTAGTGTCTTCCCAGAGGATGTTGGTGTTCCTGTTTCGCAGAGGGGCCTTTTGGCCAGTCTGTAGCTTCTACTTCTACTGCAACAGCGTTTCCTGGAGGCCGTGGTGGACGAGACGACCGTACTCGAGGCCGTGGGGCGTGTGCCACTGACCCCGAGTTGCTAGCTATGTACGCGGAGATTGATGGCTTTGATGAAGCCGACCTTGATGATGATGATGGTGGTGGAGCTCAGTAGTGACAGTTGGTCACTACATCCCTCACTTTCCAGCTGGTTTGGGGGAGGCTTTTGCATTACAGCTGGTACTATCTTTCTTGTTTTTTTTTATTGTATTTCTTATTTTCCCTTTTCCCTTTGTTAGTAGTGTCCTATAGTTTGTTGGACTTCTGTGTGATTGCTATGCTGTAGGCGTCACAATGAGGACACTGTGACATTTAGGTTTGAGGGGGTGTATTTATTTTTGTTGTGTGTTTATTTATTGTTGTGTGTGAAAAAAAAATCCATAAAAATTGAAAAATTTATAAAATACAAAAACATGTTTTTATTTATTTTGAGTCGAGTCTTGGTGAATTATTTAGCAATGATGATAATTTGCTTTGTCTTTGCATTTGAATCCCATTGAGTTGTCCATGTACTTTGTTTTGACCCATTAGCTATGATAAACAAAGCTCTTTACTCAAGTCTTGACCGTCACAATATGCCTTATGCCGAGTAAATTTGACTTTATTTTGTTGGTAAACCACTTAAATTTCTGAGGTCTTTAGAGCTTCCTAGGCCGGGAACATTAATAAACCGGTCTCATTTGTTATTTAGGCTGAAGAGTGTGGTCTCCTTGTGGAATGTGTAATATCAAATTGCATAAGTGTGACATTAGTTTCTTAGCTTTTGCGCGTTCATATGATTGAGTACACGAGGAAAGGCCGTTCTTATTATTCAAATATGCCATACATTACCCAGTTTTGTTAGCCCGTTTGAACCATGTAGCCATTTAATATGCCATTTCTTAGCTACATTCCAGAATTTGCCTACCTTTTTCGGGACAGTCGCAGTTGCTTAAGTCTTTTGTTATTATAGCTACTTTGGTTGGGTTGGGAATTTTATGTCATGTGGGTAGTAGCTATATTTTTGTAGCAATTATGTGATCTCCTATGTTGAAAAAAAAAAGAATATTATGAAGCAAAGAAAAAAGAACTTTACAAAAAAAAAGAACAAAAAATCGAAATTCAAAAAAAAAAAAACAAAAACAAAAAGAATTGCTTCATCAAGTTTTGTTAGGAGATCGTAAGTGGTAATTACTAGAGTCTAATGCACCTTTGGAGAGTGTTTTTATTCTCTCATATGTTGTCAAAGTTGAGATGATTTCTCTAGTTGGATGGTTGTATTGTTTACTATTAGATTTGGCTATTGGTTTAGCGATGCGACTATCGTCTGAGCCTCACATACCCATACGTGCTTTTGCACAAGCCATTTCTATACCCATGCCTCTTTACCACCATTCTGTCCTTGATACATGTATTTGGTCTGTATTGTGAATGTGCACTAGTTGGAGAATCTACTATCACATTAGATTGCATGCATATTTCATAAGTCGAGTGAGTGTCTTTATTCTTTCTATCTTACATATATCTCACCCCTTATGAGTGCAAGAGTGAAACCGCGAGAATCCAACAGAATTGTCTTGCAAGGTTGAAAAGCATTTGGCTGAGTCTCGGCATCATGTCACATCTTGAGTAGAGCTGCGTTAATCTGTTACCCGTGCCTTTGAATTTGTTTTATTGGCACAATTTATGGTCATTACTTTGTTATAGATATGGATAGCTGAGATTTGTATGTGCCTAGACATTTGCTCTGAGTTATTCATTCACCATTTGTATGTTTGTCTTTTTATTGGTGTGATTGCTTTGCTTAAGGACCGCCAAATGTTTGGTTTGGGGGAGTTTGATGTATCACTTTCATATACACTTTTATAACTCCTTTTATATCATTTTATATATCGTTTCCGTGCCTTTATGTCGTTTATATGCCCTTTTATAGTGAATTGTCGATACTGCCGCTATTTTATGTTTTAATGCAGAAATGACGCATTACGAGGATAATCGGGTTAATATAAGCATGGCGGATATGGCATAGTGGAATACACGAAGTATGACACGAGGAACGAGGAGACTTGAAGCTTAGAAGTGAAGAAAGACGAGAACAAGCCTGTGAGACTAGTTCCTCGATCGAGTCCACTAAGGCTCGATCGAGCAAACGTCCTCGATCGAGTGCTGCTAGGCTCGATCGAGGATCCAAGTTGTCAGACTAATTTTCGTATTTTCCTAAAACAGTTATTTTTTAATATAAATTCTAAACTCGTATGTTATTATTATGTTACGCTTTATTTGCTTAGAACGGCTGAAAACTCTCTTAGCTTGGAATTCTAGTTCTTAATCTTTCCTTGTTGCTACGGTATTAATCATTCTTCGTTAATTATTCATTCAAGTTTTATGCTCTTAATTATTTGTTCCTATTTCATATTGTCAATCATGTTTGCAATTTCCATTATTGTTGTTATTGTTAGAATTATCATGAGTAACTAAATTTCTCATCTAAGATGAAGGGGATCTAGGTTAATTAGAAAGGGGATTATTAATTGATTGCTAATGATATCGTATAAGTTATCGTTTGATTATTGTTCTTCTTCTAGTTAATTAAATTAAGCCTGAATTGTTAACTAGTGTAGCGAATTAATACTTTCACCGACAGGGTCAGAATTAATATAGGCTGCGATAATCAAATAGATTGTGTCTAATTATAGCGATTGCATGTTAGAATCGATATAAAGGGCATAAACAGAATTAATCAATCTTGTGACCTTAGATAACTTGATAGACCTAGCAATTGATTAAGAGACCCCATATAATTGACCTAGTGAACCGGAAATCCTAGACCTTTAATATTATTGTTATAAACCTTTATTTCATTCGTCATTAGTTGATAGATAACAAACAAACCAAAACCCCCAAGAAAACGGTTACCTTCAGACGATCTAAATATTAGCAGACTTACTATTACCGCCTCCCTGTGGATATCATACATGTCTTGCCACTAGCTATTTTTGTTAGTATTAAGATAGATTTACTTTGATTAAGGTGATACGACTGTAGCCTTATCAAAGAACGATTGTGATTAGCTGGTTGTGACGATCTTAGTGATTGCTTTCCAGGTAGGGTTTCCCTACTCAGCGTTGGCTACATAATATGTGGTGTTTGTGATGGTGATTGTTGGTTAATTATATTGTTGGTTTGATTGTCATGGTTGTTGGTTGTATATTGTTGATTGGTTGTGTATCTGTCTGTGATCTTCAGGGTGTGTCCTTGGTTGAGTGGAGTCACTTGCGGGAGTGGCTTCACGCCCTTGATTCGCCTTTTGTGGAACCCGCCATAGAAGGGATGTGCACATTAATGAACATGGGTTTATCGCTCGATGGAGATGAGCGGGGCTTAGGTGGGAACGGTTGCGGTCCCCCACTGGCGGCGAGGAGTACTTGTTGCGATGGGTACTCTGGCAGGGATACACACTTTAGTGTGTAGTCAATTGTGTGGAGATTGGAGACTGGTTTGAATTGTTTGAGCTGTCTGTGTTGCTATTTCATTGTGGCTATTGTTTCTATGTAATCAGTACTGACCCCGTTTAAATGTTTTAAAAACTGTGGTGACCATTCGGGGATGCCGAGCAGTTGTTGAGCAGGTATGATGGCTTATGCGAGGGATAGCTGGGATGGAGTCACCACCGGTCTTAGATTCTTCCGTTGTGTTTTATTTAGTTGTTTGAGTACTTTGGTTTTTGGAGAACAGTTGTATTCCTTTTGACAGTTTTTGGAATTTTGTTGTATCACCTAAACTTATTATCATATAAATACGTTTCGTTATTGTCTATTTGGGTATCATTGCTGTTTTAGCAGGATTTTCCTTGAATAGGTCCGGCTTGATTAAAGAATAATTTGGGTATCTAGCTCTATAAGTTTGGAATATTGTAAATGAATAACAGGGAAAGATTAAGTATAAAGAATAATGTTTATCTTCTTTAGATAAGCTGATACAAATTTGTTTAAGTAACTGTGTGCTCGTAAAATAATGAAAAATAAGTAGTGAAGTGGTTTAACATTGATGAATGATGAATCCAATTATAAATGCCAGATTACAATATTTATAGTTATACAAATATAAACGTTACATTGATCTTCAACGTCTTCCTCTTTTGTTGAGTCATACTTGCATTAATAGGGCACATTCCCTATTAGTTCGGTTGACTCGTTCTCCTTTGATTATTTCTTCAACTCATTCTCCTCTTGTATATCCAGGTTCATTGGTGATATAGCTTCATGGTTAGACTTGGTCTTCCTTGAGAATAGGACATGATCATTCATCTTCATACAATCGTTTTATTGCTCTTCAGCTTAATCCAGCCTGTTTAGGTGTACTGCCAGGCTATTCCGTGCTTACCTTCAGGCCTTTCTTCTGGGACTAAGTAGCCTATTCATCCTGTAATATTCTTCATCTGCCTGACAGTGGTTAGAACTGTCCGGTCTCCGTTTGCCCCAATCAGCCTTGTAAGGTCAGGCCAGGTTACAGTCAGACCAGGCTAAAATGGGCCTAACAATTGCCCCTTGACATTTTACCCGTGCTGGATCAGGCCAGGGGTGAGATGTCAACTTTACCGGGTTAAACAATAAAAAGAATTATATTTACTCAATGACTCTTAGACTCCTAGTTACCGTTAAACACTTGCAACGGCTAATTTGTGTGATGTCATGCTGACAGTTTTGCAATTCCTAGGGTTTTTACACCGTTAAACTCCTTCTATAAATACGATTCTTGTGATGAGTTTGTTTTCCACCAATTTTCTTCCACTTTCTTTGCTAAACTTTTCTCTAAAATTCTTCCCTATTTCTCCTGAGTTCTTATTCTGCTAACTTATAAAATAAAATTCATCATAATAAACTAGAGTAGAAAAGGATATGGGAGCCAAAAAACGTCCTACACCCCAGAAAGTCATGATGAACTGAACCTAAAGACGTCCAGGAGGAGGAGATTGTTGAAATTGATCCTCCCGCTTCGTGCTATAGCTTTTAAATATCGTGGATTCTATCTTTTCTGCTCTTCAATCTTTGGATCCTTACTTTCCTGAAGAGAACTTATTGAAAACAAATTATGATAGGGTTTTAAGGGAGAAAAATATTATTCCTGATTCGACTGAGATATGGATCCCTGAATCTTGTCCAGTCAGAGCTAACTGGGTGTCACCTGGTTGGTTCTGTATTTTTGAATGGGCGTTCAAAGCAGGCTGTAAGTTACCTTTTACCCCTTTAATGATCGATACCATTCGTGCTATGGAAGTATCACCTTTTCAGATTATGCCAATGGTTTGGAAACTTATCCATTCTGTTGAAAATTTATGTGCTAAGCACAATCTCACAATTACCATTAACGATATCAAGGCAATTTATCATATGAAAAATCCTTCTCCTGGTCGTTTTAATTTGAGAATCAAGTCGAAGATGTCTCCATTAATCACTAACCTGGATTCTGGAGATGATAAAAGTTGGGCAAAGACTTTCATGTTTGTCCTGATCGAGATCCTGGGGTCGGAGCTTTGATTACCTGAGATATCCCCCTGGAAAGTGGTAGGTTTCTGTCTGTTAATTTGCAATATATATTATACGAAATTAGGATGTTCTGAGTTTTCACCTTTGTATTTGATGATTTTTGCAGCTCCGGATTGGAACTCTGATCCCCTCGATGAGGAAGCTATTTCCAGGGTAGAGGCTTTCCTCGCTATTCTTGAGGAAGAGAGGGCCTGGCCTGCTAGTCTGGGTAGGGAATTATTGCCCCGGTATATGAAGACTAAGGTTTGAGCGCCGTCGGGTGCCTAAAGGCAAGCCTAGTTCCACCGCTTCTTTCTGTATGTTTTCTCGCATGTTTCGTGTTTGATTATTGTCTTGTTATGTCTTCTCTTCTCATATTTATGTGCATTCTTTATATATTCAGTGTTCGTGGTCTTCTGCTAGGTTGGCCACCATTTACGCAAAAGATTTAAAGGTCAGGGTGGCTAGAATTGCTGAACATTCCAAGAGCCAGGAGGCTAGTGGGAGCGATAAGACGCTTGATATTTTGGTTTCGATGTCCAGCCTCCCCAAGAACCGCCTGTGCTAGTATCACCGGAGATTGTTCAAGCTTCTAAAAGGAGAAGGGAAGACGTTATTCCTGAAGAGGAAGGGGGAGAGAGAGAGAGCCTATTCAGGCTCAACCCATCAGGAGTGTCAGGCAAGTGCCTACCAGGATTGATGATATGGATGCTGCCCGGGAACGGATAGATGAATTTTCTGTAAAGATGGGCGGCCAGCTTTTGTCTGCCAATACCCTTGAGTCGTCTACTAGAGTGGTTTCTATTCTGACTTCTCTTGTGACGAAGGCTGCTGAACTCGCTACTCAGGCTAAGGAGGTTAGTTGTAAAGGGATGTTTCAGTTGTTCATGTGCTTTTTGTGTTGCTTTATATCGAGCTGATTAATTTTGCTTCTTGTAGGGATTGTATGTCGGTTTGGCTACTGCTTGCTAGTTCAGGGATGCCCAGGCCAGGATTCTTACCTTGGAAGAAAAACTGGATAAGGTTAACCGTGAGCTGCACACATCCAGGGGTAATGAAGTAGTGCTTCAATCTCAGCTGGCGACAGCTAGAGAGATATCCAGGGCTGCTATAGTTTGTGAGGTGGCTGCAAAGAATACTGAGAAGGTTGTCGAGCGGAGTTGGAGGTCATTAAGGGAGAGTTGGCTGGCGAGAAGCGTGCAATGCAGATCACCGAGGAAGAATGAGGAGCTTGGTGCCGAGAAGGAATTAGTGGAGGCGCGGCTTGCTTGATGCTTTCCAAGATTTTTTGAAAAAGGCCGGGTTGATGCTATGAGGGATCCGGAATCGACCAGGCTAATGGGATCCGGACCGGATGAGACAAAGATTGGACACTCAGTATCCTGATTTGGCCAACATGGGTCAGGAAGAAGAAGTGGACTCTCCTCCTTCCAAAGAAAAATCTGGTGATCAGGAAATGGTGGAAGGTTGTGAGTCGGTTACTGTTTGGGCTGAAAATAGTGTAATAAGGAAAGCCCACTTAGTAAAATAAAGATTATAAAGAAGAGGGAAGGAGGAAGGGAGCCCGCGGTCAGGAAAAGGGGAGATGGGCTTGAGAAGGATCAAGAGCCCACCATGGGAGGTGCCCGCGTTAAGGAAAAGGGTGTCATGGAGAAGTTAGGGAGAAGTCAGGGAGAAGTTAGGGAGATCGGGGAGAATTGGTAAGGGAATTCGGATTTGGAAAGAAGTCCTTATGGAAGTAATATTCCCTTTCCATATTCAAGGTAGGACATATCTAGGGTTCTCACCCTATAAATAGCAAAGGAAGGAAATCAAGAAGGGCATTCATTCACTCATCCATATATTCATTCAAGATTATATTCAAGACAACCACACCACGGCATACCATTCACAAATATACTCCATACGAGATCTTGCAGGCCTGATACCTAACGCCAGCAAGATTAGCATAAACGTTATCATTGTAATCATCCTCCTATTCATATAGTGCAATACTTGGCAGGGTACCGTGCCTCCCGCGGTTGTTCCCACATTGGGTTTTCCGCATCACCAAAATCTTACGTGTCAATTTACATTGCGCACTTTATTTCCCGTTTACTTATTGACATATAAACCATCATACAATCAACCAACGAATATAGACTACATTGACCCTAAATCGACTTAGGTAAAAAAGACCTAAACAGTTTGGCGCCCACCGTGGGGCATTGTGGTCGTCAATCGTTGATATTCGAATATACAATGGAAAAGCAAGTATCCAAAGCCATGTCGGGAGCAGCGACCATCGCCACCACCATCGTCTACCCAAAGTCCAACATCGACAACCACGCAGCTCCTTGGACATACCCCAAGAATCATACCGACAACAAAAGCCTCTCTACCTCCCAGACCCTGTTGGCTCGGCCTGCACTGATCGACAAAGGAGCATCAAGCTCAGGGCGTCACTCCGCCGCCTTCCCCACGCAGATTATGCTCGCCGGCGTGGAAAATCTTCAAAAAGCTATGGAAAACATGAGAGAAGATCAAAGGAGAGCAGATGCTTGAGGTAAGAAGGAGAGACAGAGAGCTGGGCACAAATTGATCTCCTGAAGCAAAACGATCCGACTCAAAGAAACAAGACAGTGAAGGAAGATTTCCTTTGGTAGATCCGACGCAAGGAGTGGCGGGCGGCGGCGATACCAGCTGAAATAATTACAAGATTGGATTTGGCTACGACACCATCGGATGGAAGGATAACCCCACGAGGGTTAGGATACCTCACGCCAGATAGTCAAAATGCGGCCCAAATTGCTGCGTAGGGATACAAACAAGTGGCCTCCCGCTAGCGATCCCCGCAGCAATTGATCGTACACCGTAGAAAGGATCCGAGTCAAACCAAAGAAGTGAACTCGGCAAAGATGGCACAATCGTTACCGCAACCCCCTGGCCGCCGAAGCTTATCGAACCTTCAAGAAACCGGATCGGGAGGAAATATGCAAACAATGACAGAAGACCCCGTATTCACCAATATAACTAATCGAAGATTGAAACTAAAGGAGATGTTAAGTAGGGTTCCGGGGCTACCACCCCCACTCGAGAAAGCACTCTAGACAGCTTATGCCGACTCGCCATTCGTGGACACCATATCCGTCACAACCATGCCAAAGGGGTTCACAAACCCAAATATGCCTCTCTTCGACGACACAAGACCCCTTTGTTCATATCACCAAGATAAAAGTAAAATGATGACTAGTAATGACCATAGGACAAGTTAAGGAAGCTCGCATGTGCAAAGGATTCGGTCCACCCTAACAGACCAAGACTTCGATGGTTTGTAAGCCTTCCAAATAGGTCGATATCTACGTTTTCTTCGAATTGGTAAACGCATTTACTCAACAGTTCGCAAGCGGCCACCACGAAGCATGCGGGGGACCCGTATTAATCGTCCGGGGGAGGAGAGAGCATTGGAGAATACAATACCGATTTAACAATGAGAAGGTAGCGATGAGAGTGTGATATCTCAACAAAGCAGTAGAAGCCTTGAAAGAGGCCTCTACCATTACTCGATCTATACAAGCAAACCGACTATGCATCCTTGCCATAGTTTCGGCGATGGAGGAGAAGGCACCGCCGCGATCGACGGGAGGAAGATATCCTAGCCGAGCCGACACGAGCACGCCAAGTATTTCTAGTACTTCAGCCGTGGAGAAATCAGGAAGAAAGCAAACCACCAACAAGAAGGACGAGAGATACAGGCCATATGGGAGGGGAGTCAACAGAATCGAGGAAAACCAACTACTCCCCACCTTGGCGGAATATGGGTTCACTACAGGTATCGGAGGAATCTTGAAGGCACTTAGAGAGATGGGAGACGGAGTCGGGTGGCCTAATCCACCAGTAGGAGAGCAAGCCTGGAGAAAGGATAGCAAGAAGAAGTGCGAATTTCACCGTGATATTGGGCACAATACTGAGGATTGCTATAAATTGAGGAGAGAGATCAAGCGCATGTACGAACAAGGAAAGCTGAGCCACCTGTTACCACGTGGGGGCAAGCAGCAGGATAAGGTAGGCTCCGCCAAGCCGGCAGACCCACCCACATGCACTAAAATTATAAACGTGATAACAGGCGGCTCAAACATAAGCGGCCGACATACTCAAAGAGCTAAAAGGCATGCCACCGAGACCAAAGGAGACAGACCAGCCAATTCTTGCAGAATATCTCACAGTGATCTGCCAGCAGTCAGCTTCGATGAGGGAGATACATACGATGAAAGAGAACACCATGATGCACTTATTATCACCTTGTCAATGGCCAACTGCACAGTAAGAAAGCTCTTGGTAGATACAGGAAGCTCGGTCAACTTAATTATGCTGAAAACCATAGAAAACATGGGATTCAGTGAGAAGGATTTACAAAAGAAGACTATTCCGCTAGTAGGCTTCAGCGGAGAAACAGCCAGCTCGCTAGGTGAGATAGTCATCCCAACCTATGTGGGAGGAGTCAACAAGCAAGTCGTGCACTGGTTATAGATGGCCCCTCTACTTACAACGTCATCCTAGGAAGACCATGGCGCACCGGATGAAAGCAAATTCCCTTCAACATATCACCAGTGCATAAAGTTCCCCACCCCATGGGGAGTAGAAACGATAAGAGGAGATCAGGAGGAAGCTAGAGGCTTCTACATGAAGGCACTCAAGGGCACTGCCAGCCCTCCCGCATAGCAATTACAGAAGCAGCCTATCCAGGACGAATACATCGAGCCCCCAGCAGAAGAGCTGGACCAGATTAACCTGGATAAGTTGCACCCAGAGAGAACCGTGCTCATTGGAGCAGATGTACAGGAGCTTACGACGGCCTAGTCAAATTCTTACAAGATAACATGGATTGCTTTGCATGGTCACACGATGATATGGTAGGCATAGATCCATCCATCATAACACACAAGCTTAGCGTGGACCCAAAGTGTAAACCCATCCAAACAGAGAAGGAGAAAGTTTGCGGATAGAGAAATAAGGTAATCAACCAGGAAATAGACACTGCACGGCAAAAGAAGATAAGAGAAGTGAAATACCCTGAATGGTTGTCTAATGTAGTGGTGGTGCCTAAAAAGAATGGGAAGTGGAGAGTATGTGTGGACTTCACCGATCTCAACAAAGCGTGTCCCAAAGATCCATTCTCGCGCCTCATATTGATGCAATGGTAGACGCAATGATTGGACACGAGATGCTAACATTTCGGGACGCATGGAGTGGATACAATCGGATCAAGATGGATCCTGCAGATCGGGAGAAGACAGATTTATGTCCGAGAGAAGAATATATTGCTACAACGTCATGCCATTCGGCCTAAAGAACGCAGCTCCACGTATCAAAGGGTCAAGTTAACCGCATGTTCAAAGAGCAAATAGGAAGAACCATGGAGGTGTACATTGATGACATGGTGGTGAAGTCGAAAAAGCCAAAGATCATATGCGATCATCCGGCGAAACATTCAGCACCCTCAGGGAATACAAGATGAAACTAAACCCATCTAAATGCACCTTCGGGGTATCTTCTGGAAAGTTCTTAGGCTATATTGTGATTCAAAGAGGAATAGAAGCCAGCATCGAGCAGATCAAAGCTGTCTTACAGCTGGAATCACCCGAGAAGCCTAAAGATGTTCAGAGATTAGCTGGAAAGGTAGCAGCCCTGAACAGGTTCATTGCAAGATCTTCAGACAAATGCCGGCTATTTTACGACGTGCTAAGGAAAATCCAGAAGTTTGAGTGGACCGCTGAACACGAGCAAGCCTTCAGAGACCTGAAGCACTATCTCAGCAGCCCGCCACTACTGTCAAAACCAAAGCCAGGAGAACCATTATTCCTATACCTAGCCGTCACAGAAGTAGCAGTGAGTGCTGTCCTGGTCAGAGAGCAAGAAAAGGAGCAGAAGCCAGTATACTACGTGAGCAAGTCTCTGCTGCCGGCAGAGACCAGGTACACATCCCTTGAAAAGTTAGTACTAGCATTGGCAGTAGCATCTCGCAAACTGCGTCCCTATTTTGAGTCACACGTCATACATGTTGTGACAAACTACCCGCTAAAAGCTATCATGAGGAAGCCTCGAATCGTCAGGAAGAATGTCTAAATGGTCAAGACACCTCGGGATACGACATCCAATACGACCCTAGAACAAAGAATTAAATCACAGAGCACGGGTCGACTTGTCGACTTGAGTCCAGCCATCCATAATCCGGCGCAGATACCGAGATCCTCACTTTAGAAGGAAGTAAGCGATGAGGTCCTGCGGTGCATATCGACGAGCCTCCAACCAAAGGGGGCAGGTGTAGGATTAATTCTGCGATCACCACAGGGAGATCTGATAGCACAAGCTGTAAGATGTGAATTCAAGGCACCCAACAATGAAACGGAATACGAAGCCTTGATATTGGGAATAAAGCTAGCTCTGGAGCTAGGGGTCAGACACTTGCTCATATCCAGTGACTCTTTGTTAATAGTCAACCACGTGAATGATGAGTTTATAGTCAGAGATTCGAAGATGATTGCATACCTGAAAGTAGCAAAGGAATTAAAACAAAAATTCGAAACTTGCAAGCTTAAACAGTTCCCGAGACCGAACGTGGAAGCAGACGCCCTAGCAACCCCGGGGCAACATTCAAACCAACAGAGCTATCCAAAGATTCCAATAGCACATATGCTGGAACCTTCTATCCGTATATGACGAAATAGACAGAGGTGAACTGGAGGATCCACAAAGCAAAAAGGAAATCCAAGCAGTTACAGAGGAAGGTGAGAGCTCTCGGCCAAACAGGCAGGCGCCTGACCAAGTAGCCGACCCAGCAGACGACTGGCGCACACTTTACCTAGACTGGCTGCGCCATAACAAGCTACCAGACGATAAGAAGGAAGTGAGAGCTTTTAAAATAAAGGCTTCCAGGTTCATACTCATTGATGATACACTATATAGAAAATCGCTAGTAGGTCCCTACCTACGGTGCCTGGACAAGGAAGAAGCACAGACTGTGTTGCATGCTCTCCACAGTGGCGAATGTGGAAACCATGCAGGGGGCAGGAGTCTGGCAAATAAAGCCCTCAGACAGGGATACTATTGGCCTACAATGAAGGCAGATGCAGCAGAGTACGCACGAAAATGTGACGCCTGCCAGCGCTCAGCACCAATGATTCACCAAACACAGAACCTCTACACCCTACTATTTCTCCCCGGCCATTCATGGCATGGGGCATGGACATAGTAGGCCCTCTACCACGGGCCACAGAAATGCAACCGGATGCTAGCAATGACAGATTACTTCTCCAAGTGGATAGAGGCAGAAGCATTCACGGAAGTAAAGGACAAACATGTCATCTCATTCATAAAACGAAACATCATCTGCAGATTTGGTATCCCATCATAAATCATATGTGACAATGGCTCACAATTCATCTCAAACGATATCAAGGATACTTTGTGCTGGTGGAACATCACCTTAAAAAGTCGACCAGACTCCAAAGTCCAATGGACAAGTCAATCCAAAGAATAAAATCATTATGGACAATCTGAGAAGGAGGTTACGGAGTTAGGAGAAAAGTGGGCGATGAATTGCCACTAGTATTGTGGTCGACGAACAACACCAAAGATAGCAACAGTCAAACACCCTTCGATCGATGTTTGGCGAAGCGTCATTTCATCGAAGTTCTAGTTCCCACTCACAGGTATGAAAATATGACGAGGGAACCGAACAATGCAGATGACCGAAGCCTGGACACACCGACGAGTTGCGAGCAAGCGCAAATATCCGTCTCCGGCCGCTACAAAACAATCGGGGCCAGGAGTTATAACAAGAACGTAAAAATCGGGCTCCTGGAGGTAGGAGACCTGGTTCTCCGAGAGGTGTTCCAACATCAAGAATCGAAAAGGTGCAAATTCGCCTACAAATGGGAAGGACCATACCAGGTAGAAGGAGTTGTTGGCCATGGTGCATACAGACTAATGACTATGGACGGTCAAATCATTCAACGCCCATGGAACATACTTCACCTGAAGAGATATTACTTTTAATAATAAGTAGACTCTAGTTTTCAGAATAATGTACTATGAGAAGCCAAATCATTTTTAAAGATAAAAAAAAAAAAAATTCGGTAGTAGGCATACCGCGCCACTCTTATTTCTGGTGTCTTTAGTTGTTTTTTTAACTTTAAATTACTATTGGATGGTGTGGTCTGGCAGCGTCCGGGACCACAATTGCTCTGTACCCCATGAGATGGCGACAGTACTTCACACCATTCTCGATAGATTTTTCTATTTTCGAGCTTCTCTAAGTACATCACTTTTAATTCTGGTATCTATGGTACTTTGAAAGAATGTCTAGCAAGACTGTCAACTGCCAACGCGGGGTGACAAGGCACATGGCACTCCAACATGCCTAACCTACTTTCTCCACAAGGAGCACCCTCACCAAAGTGACCGTGAACATACGAAAGGAGCCTGGCCGACAAACTGAATACGCTTATCCAACTACCCCGATACCACCCCCTGGACGTAGCTCGCACTAATCGCACTTAATCGGGGCCCCAAAGATGCATGCAAAAACGAACATGGAACGTAGGGATATCTCGCTACTGTAATCCCGCAGCTCTCCATTTGGTCCTAGAATGACGATAAACTTGCCTCAATGACGCCACCTGCTGGCATAAACGAGACGAACACACCTTGCGTCATGAACAAGGTTAAGTAGTCCACAAATCGCGATACGCCTAAATCACCAAATGAGGTGACACGGCAGCTAGCTTGGTCTGGATCAGTCTTTTCAGGCTGGCCAGGCTGGTCTAAATCAGCCCCCTGGGTTGACACGGCCACTCCTCCTTACATTGCGGCATACGCCTAAATCAGCCATCAGGCTGACACGGCAGCTAGCTGAGTCAGAATGTTAGCCTTCTCAGGGTGACAAGACTCGCCTAAATCAGTCAAGCAGACTGACACGGCACAGACTTCCTAAAAACAGGGAGAATAAACAACAAACACACGATATGTAAACTAAAACCTTGCCAAACTATGACAAGGGGCATTTCAAAATATGGCCAAAATACGGCCCCAAGTTTAAACCGCCACCCTGGCGGAGCAAGCACAAAAACAAGTTTAAAAACTTACAAAGTCTGCCACCTCTGGGCCAGACTGCCAAAAAGTTTATCAAAACATAAAAACTTAATTGTCGGTCACATTAATGACCTCCACCTCTGGTACCTCCTCTGCCTCATCGACCACTCATTTCGTCACCACTCGCACCACTTGCATATCCTCGGCCGCCATAGCTCCCCGAGCTCGTCAAGAAAGATCCCGGGACATTCCAAGATCACCCCCAAAGAACCTACTCACCAACGCAGAGAATTCACCTCACCAACCTCGGGCATCAAGACGCTCAAATTAGGTTGGGTGGGGTAAAGCATCTCTAGCTGCTTCTCCTCTTCCTCTATGGCCTGCTGGGTAGGAGCCTCCTCGAGTGCAGCACGCATTCCGCTGATCTTTCCCCGCCAGGTGGCATATGCAACAACGTTGGTGGCCAGGGAGATCAGCTCAGTGATCTTCTCCTCGATCGCCCCCTTAGAGTTAGAAAAGTCCGCACACCGCCCGGGTTCGAGCCACCGGGTCGCTCCCTCCTTCAACTTCTTCTTGGTGACAAAGAAGCTCGGTCTTGACTCCCACCACACGCTCCTTCGATCAACCCGCACAGGCGGATCTGCAACCGTTTCCTTCAGCTCCTCCCGTTCTTGGCGCTGTAGCACGACCGGTGGTCCGCACTATGTTGATCATCTTCTTGTTGTAGAGTGCATCAAGAGTCCGGGGCATAGGTAATCGAAGTCGCAAAAAAGAGTTGGGAGGCAGAATTTAAGCAAGAAACAAAACAGACAGGTAGAAAATGAAGAATATTTACCATGAAGGCGTTGTGCACGTCATTTTCAGCCATCTCCTCCGGGGAGAACTCCAAAACGTTTCCTCAACAGAGGGAAGAGCAAAATGATCGATCTACGGCCAATACGGCACCTTGTCCACATTCCCAAAGCCTTCTGGGAAATGAGCAATGATGTCCCCACTAGTAGAAGCACGGGGACTGGCAGGAGGAGTAGGCGGATGGCGAGATAACGGATCGACCTCCAGGGACACGTGAATAGCAGAACTAGAAATTGTAGGAGGAGTCTGAAAAGAGGCGGCAGGAGCACTCCTCTTGGAGGCAGAGGCCACATCAGGGCTGGCAGAAGGTCTCTTTCTTTTAGCACTTTGGAGGATGAGTTCCAGTTGATCGACTTTTGAACCCGCAAGCATACACGATCTCGGACGGCGAGAATGCTTAAAACATCAAAGCAGAACGGCATGCAAACAAGTGGTTACGAAACCTTACGGAAGACATGCTTGTGGGCTGATTGAGGAGGATTGGAGGAAGAAGCGGTGAAAAACCAGGAAGCAAGTCTGGGAATTTTCTCTCAGACTCAGAAATACTGAATATCTTGCTGCAAGCAGGGATCTTGGCGTCGATACGGGTGAGGTCGCAGGGGCCTGCACGAAGACGATGAAGTAAGCTAGTAAGCAGCGAGATAAAACAAATCAGGTAGCAGAAAGCTACTTACTCAAGTCGAACCCATTTCTCGAAAATATAATCGGCGGAGGTCGGATGGAGTCCTTCCTCACATAGAAGAAGTCCTCGAACCATTTCTCATCGCGAGATTTTGACACATGTTTGAAGGGAGCCTCTCCACGGCCCGGAAGGAGAATTGATCCCGCCTGGGACCGATGTTGTACATATAGGCCGGATCACCCAGAGTGACAACTTTGCCGATTCGACTAGCGGCCAGAGAGTAGAGAAGAACTCTCCAAATGGCGGCAGAGATTTGTGCCATGGCGAAATTGTTGGTAAAAATGAAATCTTGGACGAGTTTAGGGAAAGGAAAACGAAGGCCATATCTAAACGGGTACAAGTAGAAGCAAACTCACCCCGGACGGAGGGCGTCGCCTTTCTGTCCGGTTCGAGACGCGATCTCAACCCTATCACCAAGACCAAGCAAGTTCTTGATCGTCGGAATGTCGGCCGGAGTTAGGGCGGAGTCGCAATCGTGTGGGTGTTTGAAAAGTCCCCGAGAAGGGAAAGTAGGGTCGAGATTACGGTCGGAGGGCGTCGAGGTTGACGAAGACTGTCGAGTTTTGCCCATAATGGAGAGAGAAAATGAAGATTAAAAGGAGGGAAGGAGATAGATTACCTGGTGATGAAGACGGGAAAGGGAACAGTGAAGCCGATGAAGATTAAAGGGAAGAAGATTGAGGGTTTGAGAGAAGAGAGTTTTTTTAAATGATTTGGAGTGATTAATGAGAGTGGAAGAGAGACGTTGGGGTTATAAAGAGGAGAGAGGGAGTTGGGTGCGGAGAAAGGCGGCTTGCATGGGAAGGAGTAAAAAGGCGGCGTAGGGTTTTAAACATTTAGTTACGTAAATTCCTTGTTCGATACTAGAAAGCGTACTTCACAAGAAATTTGGGGCAAACTGTTTGGGCTGAAAATAGCGTAATAAGGAAAGCCCACTTAGTAAAATAAAGATTATAAAGAAGAGGGAAGGAGGAAGGGAGCCCGCGGTCAGGAAAAGGGGAGATGGGCTTGAGAAGGATCAAGAGCCCACCATGGGAGGTGCCCGCGTTAAGGAAAAGGGTGTCGGGGAGAAGTTAGGGAGAAGTCAGGGAGAAGTTAGGGAGATCGGGGAGAATTGGTAAGGGAATTCGGATTTGGAAATAAGTCCTTATGGAAGTAATATTCCCTTTCCATATTCAAGGTAGGACATATCTAGGGTTCTCACCCTATAAATAGCAAAGGAAGGAAATCAAGAAGGGCATTCATTCACTCATCCATATATTCATCAAGATTATATTCAAGACAACCACACCACGGCATACCATTCACAAATATACTCCATACGAGATCTTGCAGGCCTGATACCTAACGCCAGCAAGATTAGCATAAACGTTATCATTGTAATCATCCTCTTAGTCATATAGTGCAATACTTGGCAGGGTACCGTCCCTCCCGCGATTGTTCCCACATTGGGTTTTCCGCGTCACCAAAATCTTACGTGTCAATTTACATTGCGCACTTTATTTCCCGTTTACTTATTGACATATAAACCATCATACAATCAACCAACGAATATAGACTACATTGATCCTAAATCGACTTAGGTAAAAAAGACCTAAACAGTTACTGGTGAGAAACCTACTTAGTTTGGAGTTTTTATTTTTTTTCCTTCTTTTTGTTTTGGCCCATCCAGGGGGGGTGTTCCTGGAATGAATATTTAGGTATTTTTTGGCTCATCCAGGGGGGATGTCCCTGGAATGGATAATTAGGTTTGTGGCAAGGCCAGCTATTTTGGGTAAATAAATATTTGGTCTTTGTTGGTTCCTTTTTGTGTTTTGATAAGGCATTTGTAGTATTGAATGTCTTACTGGATCTGGCCAGTTTATTGTGTTATGGGTGGGGTTATTGCCTGTCTGGAGGGCTTACGTCCCCTGCCTGTCTGGAGGGCTTATGACCCATCTATGTTATACAATCCAGGAATAGATTTTCCAGGTTTGTATGTTAAGTTGAGCTCAGTATTTTAAGGCCTGTTTTGCAACTGAAAATAGGGTATCAGTTGGATATTGGTGGGGTGGCCCCCAATCTTTAAGATTTGTTTTAAATAAAATGCAGTATGTAAAACAAGTATTGAAGATTCTACTTGGTAAAAATAAGTATACTGATGTGGTTGAGTGTCGTCGTGGCTCTCAATCAAACACATTTATAATACTCAACAAACAACTAGTTAGCGGTAAGTCGAGGTCGATCCATGGGACGGTGTGCTTTGGGTTCTAAGTCTATCTATCTCAATTTATGCTAGTGTCACAATTGATGGGGTTTGTAGTTGTATTCTAAACTAATGCAAGCAACATGGTAAAGCAAACAATGAAAGGAAAGATGTAAACAATTGGTTAAAAGTGCTAGGATATCATGGGGTCATGGGGGAATTCATGGTGTTGATCATACAAACATGTTTACAATTATATGCAAGCAATTAGTGTTGTGGAGGAACCGAGTTGGGTTATGTCTTACGGTTCATAGGAAGGGTTGGGTCCCGGAGCCGAATCGATTAGATTGTGCAACACCTACAAGTCGACTTACTTTCCTCCTATTCAACTTCTATACATGGTCTAACAAGACTCGAGTTGGTTTATATCTTACAAGTCAAGTTAAGTAGATAAGAGATGGTAAAAATGCAAGGATTCATAGGCTTAGCATTTCATCAAACATAACATATGCATAAAGTTGACATCACAACAAGCAAGCAATTTAATCATGTGAACATATTAGATTAAGCATGAATCAATCCCATGTTGGTTTTCCCTAATTACCCATTAATCCTAGCTAAAGTAACTACTCACTCATTATCATGGGAAACATGTCATTAATGGTGTCAAACATCACAACAAGTATAAACATGATAATAGAATGAAGAAATGAACAATAAAGATTAAAGAGTAAAGGAATTATACCAACTTGAGATGATCCAAATAATAAAGCAAAGAATAATAGAAGAAACTTGATGATTGATGGAAGGTTGTCAATCTTCCAATAATAACCCAATAATCTTCAATTACCCAATAATAAACTTGAATGATAAACTTGAACAACAATTATGGAAAGATTGATGTATAATTTGTGGAAAGATTAAAGAGTAATCTATTCTAATCTACTCCTAATCTAATCTAAAGAAGGATTTTCTAGCTAAAAACCACCCCCTTGATTAATTACAAAGATGGGGTATTTATAGTGGAAATTAGGTGGGATGCATTAGGTTAACTAAGGGCTAAACTAGTAATTACACGTTTTAGTTTTGAGCAGGGAGACTCCGGTATCTCTTGAAGGAAGGGAGTCTTTCTTTGAAGCTTGGAGAAGACGAAATCATGCTGTGAAGGAATCCGTGCGTATTGGGGTCCTGGACGGACGGAATCTGGCAAAGGAATCCGAGCGGATTCAGGGGAATCCGGACGGATTCTAGTGAGGCAATCCGAGCGGATTCTGAGCAGGACGCTCGGATTGTTTAGTGGAGACGGGCGGATTTGAGACAATCCGCTCGGATTGTTTAGTGGAGACGGGCGGATTTGAGACAATCCGCTCGGATTGTTCTTCAGCCGAGGTTCTTCTTCTTTTCTTCCCCTTTTTGCTCATTTCCATTTTATTCTTGCGGGATTGGTCTTTAGTCCTTGCTTCCTCTTCATACTAGTCCATCAATTATCGTCAATAAGCTTCCAAATGTGCACGAAAGACGGGAATTTCCGCCTTATTATCTCCTTTTCTACAAAACATGTGAAATGCGATAGAAAAGCAAATAGGAAGGTTTTGACGGATAAAATGGCCATAGAATGTTATAATAGTATGCAAAATAGGCTCAATTAGGGGACTAAATGTGCGCAAATAATGGTCATATCAAATATCCCCAAACCGAACCTTTACTCGTCCCGAGTAAAGAGGTGACTAAAACTAGACCTTTATTTAAACTATCCTAATAACATAGCCGATATGAGACAATTAGCGGGTCTCACTCCGCCCCTTCAACTCACAAAAAGACAACCATGAGGTAGGATGCCTTCTTGAAAGGCAAGGTGGGTCTTGCCAAAATGGCGACACATCCAATCATTAAGCACACAAAACAAGTAATGGATGCATCTACAAAAGAATAGCCACTCTCCTCATCTAAGTGGCGGAAATTATCTACAAGGGAAGCAATTCAAGGGTACACAATCCTTCATAGATGCAATTTGTTCAAACTACTAAGCCTAGAAGGATACCAATAAATCACCTCCAAGTTGTGTCAAGCTAGGGTACCTTTGTCCTCAATCGTTAAATGCTTTTGTCAAGAGTAGACTCCCTATGGTGTTAGAAACACTGGAGGATCGCGGAATTCCCCCTCTTGCCTAGACAAGAAGAAGGGTCGTCCCCTCTCTACCATGCACAAAAATGGATACGATGGATAAAGGGATCGATAGATATTTGAGTTTCACTTTGGGAGTTTGCTTTTATTTTTGTTTTCCCCCCAATTTCATTGGCATTTGACATTTGAGAACACTTTCTTTGCCATTTCTTTTGATTTTTGGCATTTCAATACTTGACAACTTTTTGAATTTCTTTTTGAACATTTTCAAAGTCACCCCAATTAGTAACGAGGGTGCCTTGTATTTGAAGCTTTAGGAGTCTATTTTTGCTCCTCTTTTCTTTTGATGCATTTTTGCAAACTTTCTTTCATTTTCATTTCATTGAACTCAAATTGATTTCTTTTTGTTTTGTGCCCATTCCCTTTGATGACAAAAATGTGGTAGAACATGGATGAATGATAGAAGTATACATGGTTTCAAGGGTCACCTTGGAATAAACGGTAGCCAAGGAGTTATCACACCACAAGGTACTCTTGACTAGGCCTTAAACCATGGGTCAAAGGATACTAGCATGACACATCCTAGGGTGTTTTACAAGCATTCTAACAAGCAAAGTCTTAAGAATAAAAAGCATCTACTAGGGCCTATATACACTTGTCAAGCTTCCCAGGTAGACGGTTTCGCAAAATTTTTTCTAACATGCAAACTACATGCCATGATGCAACTAACATATACACATCCTAATGCAAATGATTCTACCAACTAGTATGCCAAATAAACTAAATGCAAGTCCTAAGTTCACATTGTTTTTACCGCATCAATCAAAATAAAGCCACATAGTCATTAACATAAAGAGGAAAAAGGAGATTGGAAAGATCATACCATGCGGTCTTCAATATCCTCATGTCTCGGATGTGGCGTAGTCAATCAATGTGAATAAGGATGAACAAACACAATATATACAATAATATATACAAGACTAGACTACAAAGGAAATGAACTTGTTTTTGGTTTTTTCAATTTTTCAATTTTTTATGGTTTTTGTTTTTATGAATTAAAAGACATGTTTTTGTGATTTTTCGAAATTTTTCAATTTTTATGCATTTTTGGGATATAAATTCCCATCCCCCACTTTATTTTGGACATTGTCCTCAATGTACATGTAGGAGTAGGAATGAAAAAGAAATACATGTTTTTGGATTTTTGATTTTTTTGAAATAAAGTACAAATGCAATGATATGGTATGAATGAATGCATGCTCTAACTAAATGCAATTCTATATGACATATATAACAAATGAATGCAATCTAAACTATACTATATGATGCATGATTTGAACTATGGTCACTTATGATCAAACCTCCCCAAACCGATTTAAACACCATTTCTAGTGTAGAAAAGAATAGGATTGGTCATTAGTGACTATGCATGAATTCTAGTCTATATGCAACTAACTATATGAATCTTATGAAATATATTACAATACAAACTAATGTAAATGGACTAACTAATGCAAATGCAATATGAAATATAATACAAATGCAAGCTAAATGCTATACTAAATGCAATGTAAATATAAAAGAGAGAGGGAGAGATGGGTATCATACAAGTGGAAGTGGTAAAGTAGGCCTCTTTCATTCGTCATCCTCATCTTGGTCGTAGCCATAACCATGAGAGCTTCCGGCTTGATCATGTTCGGGTGCTTGGCCCCAATATCCTCCTTGGTCAAAAGCTCCTTCTTGACCCGAGTACCCTCCACCTTGGCTAGAATGCCCTCCATCGCCGTGACCCCAAGCTTGGTTCCCATAATTTGGGAACAAAAGCTCTGGTTGTGCCCAAGAGGGTTTAGGACCATCGGGGTCAATATACCCTTGTTGAGCCATGTTATAGTATTGGGGGTAGAGGGCTAGGTAGTTGTATTCCCTCCCTTTGTGCACCCCAAGGTCCACTCTATTCATGAGTGTCATCAAATCATTAATACCCGGGGTATTGGGGATTTCTGGTTGAAATGGGGTATGCGGAATAGGGTAAGGTGGGATAGGGACATAGGAAGGTGGGCGCATTTGTACCCCCGGCCCTCCACGAGGTGGTTGACGGCGTGGCTCTTCCCTTTGAGGGGGATTATCAAGAATTTGGATATCAAGGAGGTAGCTTGGTGGAGGGGAGTATGGACTCAATCGTGGTTCGATGCCCGGTATCTTCCATCCTTCAAGGATCATCGAAGTGCAACCCTTGGTGTACCATTCCACGCTCTCATCTTGAGTGTAGTTGCACCATCGGTGACTATAGAAGATGGTGTGCTCATCAATCAAAGTCCTCCCTTCAAGAGGAACATAGGTTCCTCGGGCATTGAACCCGGGGCAAAGGTGTTTAGCCAACATTGTAATTAGACCTCCCATCACGAAGGTTTTAAGTTGAGATGTCCCTTGAGCAAAGTCATTGAACCTATTGAGTATCTCAAGCGGCGTATTGAAGTTATAACGCCTCACCGCTCGAACATTCAAATGAGACTCAAGAAAAGTTAAGTCGATGAGAGTACACCGATCTTGCTCGTACCTCCCATTGATGCATCCGGCTACAAAGCGTTCGGTGAATCGAATCACCGGGTGTTGAATAGCAAATGTATAGCAACGCTTTATATGGGTAAAGTTCCTTCCGGAGATAGCTTTCCAAAGAAAATCCACACTAAAATTATCGGGCTTGTCGGTATAGGCGGTGGGTATTTCAAGACCGAAAACATAGGCAAATTCCTCAAGAGAAAGAACATGGTCTCGGTTGCATAACCTAAACTCCATGCCTAAATTGTTGCGGGCATCCGCCACAATGCGAAGGCTACTCAAGAACTCAAGGGTGAGACTAAGGTAAGTCTCTTCATGAGCATGGAAAAGGTCCCCAATGCCAAGGCCATTGAAGAACGCCTCGGTAGGGTACCTTATCTTAAGGATTTCCAACACCCTAGTGTCAACAAATTGAGTAGGTTCGTATTTCTTACCTAGAAGCTCGACGAAATTTTCGCGGTGGTCGTCGGATATGAAGATCACTTCTTGGAAGTTGTTGAGTTGTTCAATACCTCCCCTCATTATCACATCTCGTGGTGTTGAAGAGGATGATCCCTTGCGCTTCTTTCCGATCGAATCAAACAATTTCTTGGCCTTTCCCTTGGAACTCATGTTGGTGATGGGGGTGATGTGGGTGATGTGGGTGATTTTGAGGATATGAAGGTGATTTTGAGGATTGAAGAGAGTGTTTTAGGGTTTGATAAGATGAGGAAATGAGGGAGAAGGGGCTTGTTTATATAGAAGAAGAAGGGAATCCGAACGGATAGGGTTGGACCCGACCCGTTTTTCTCGCGTGAATGCAGATAATCCGAGCGGATTGCGGACGGGACGGACGGATTCTCGATGGGCAAGACGGGCGTCTTCCGTAGAATCCGCGCGGATTCTAGAACACAGAAATCGTCGGTTGAGAAGCGGGATAAGACGGGCGGATTTCGTGCGGGACGGACGTCTTGATCGGGACGGGCGGATTCTTGATAATCCGCACGGTTCTAGCGCAGAATAAAATCTTGCTTCTGGACGTCATTTGGGACGGGCGTCCCGTGAAGAGGACGGACGGATTGTAGGGGACGGGCGGATTTCTTCGAATCCGAGCGGATTCTTCAGCAGTTTCAGCTTTTTCTCTTCCGTGGGCCCTGGACGGGCGGATTTGCTTGGATCCGAGCGTCTCTGCTTCTTTCTCTTTCTTCTTTCTTCTTTCATGAAATGATAAACCCCTTTTCACTGATTTTCTCCTTTTTCCTTATCTTTTTCTGAAATTTGCTCATAAACCATGTAAGATGACTCTCTCTCTCTCTTCTCTCTCATGCAAGAAATTAAATGCAAAAATAAAATGTACAATATTATACAAAATAAAGAGGTTCAAGAAATATCTTACAAATGGTGGTTTGAGGTAGGACTCCACCAAACTAGTTCAATTTGTAGAAGTTCTTATCCATAGAGCTTAAGGCTCTTAGTAGAAGATCAAAAGCTTGTGAGCAAGCTCCAAACAAGCATAAGTATGGGTTTCTCCACTTGAAGATGAAATTTGGCCAAGGAAGTTTGTCATACATCCTTTCTTTCACCTTGTCCTTGGCACTAGAGCTTTCCCGATGCTTCAAGTAAATACATCCATGATTCTTGTTAAGATTAAGCATGAAGTGTGGTTCATTTCCATCCGTGGACTTCCACTTACCAACTTCTCCTTCAATTTTGGTGATGATGAAAGCATTTTGATTCTTCAATCCTTCCAAGGTGGAAGGAGAGTCTTCATGACTTTGATGATTGGATACCATAGGAGTTGAGATTATGGGTGCCAAATCTTCACAAGTAGCCTCACGAGCAATTTTCTCTTTGAGCTTTTTCACCAAATAACTCTTGTAAGACACTTTGGCTTTTTGAAGAAGATCTAACATATCCTCTTCAATGATCATTGGCTCCATGATAGGTGCCAAGTGGTCTTCATGAAGGATAAAGGAAGGACGTTCTTCTTCATGATAAGGTATCTCAAATGTCTCAAGGATAGGCTCCTCAAGCAAGGTGATATCGTGAATCTCCCTTCTAGGTTCATCATCATTGTTGCTATCTTCACGTAAACCATGAATGGGGGCTTCTTTTAGCTCTTTTTCCAACACCTCAATGTTCACATCAAAGGACACACCCTCATACTCACAAAGGCTAAGAACATTTGGTTTGCTCAACCTCATGTCTTCCTCATTAAACACAACACTCTCATAGTCACAAGAGCTCAAGGAATTTGGCTCCTCCCACTTCTCATCTTCCATGTCAAAGGTCACTACTTCAAACTCGCATTTATGCTCAATATCCAAAGAGCGGTGGTGAGGGGTTGCTTGGAATTCTTTTAATTGGGCAATTTGAATCTCCAACTCCTCACTTTGGGAAACAATGCTTTGAAGGACATTGTCCCTCTTTTGGCTCTCCTCTAGCATTTGTTTGAAGAAGTTTTGTTGATCTCCCATCATTTGAAGAATCATATTTTCAATGGGTTTATCTTCTTGTTGTGGGTGGGTGGGTGTGAAAGTGGTTGTATTGTGGCAATTGAAGTTCATTGTGAAATGGGTATTGGGTGGGTGGTTGTTGTGGATATTGGGTGTGGTGCTTTTGGTGGGAAAAATTGAGGTAGTGGTTAGGATTTTCGTTGTACAAATAATAAGGTAGGTTTGTGTTGACTTGCTTCTCAAACTCCCCATACCCATAGTCATACTTAAAAGATCCACCGCATACTCCATAAACCAAGTCTTGAGTCATCATAACTAAGACAAGGAGATAACTACAAACATGGAAACTATACGAAAATGGTAAGAACAAGCCTCGAGGAACTAGTTCCTCAAGGTGAAAGCAAAAAATAAAAATAGACAAACAAGTAAGAACTTAATCACATTGCACCATCCCCGGCAACGGCGCCATTTTGATGTGGTTGAGTGTCGTCGTGGCTCTCAATCAAACACATTTATAATACTCAACAAACAACTAGTTAGCGGTAAGTCGAGGTCGATCCATGGGACGGTGTGCTTTGGGTTCTAAGTCTATCTATCTCAATTTATGCTAGTGTCACAATTGATGGGGTTTGTAGTTGTATTCTAAACTAATGCAAGCAACATGGTAAAGCAAACAATGAAAGGAAAGATGTAAACAATTGGTTAAAAGTGCTAGGATATCATGGGGTCATGGGGGAATTCATGGTGTTGATCATACAAACATGTTTACAATTATATGCAAGCAATTAGTGTTGTGGAGGAACCGAGTTGGGTTATGTCTTACGGTTCATAGGAAGGGTTGGGTCCCGGAGCCGAATCGATTAGATTGTGCAACACCTACAAGTCGACTTACTTTCTCCTATTCAACTTCTATGCATGGTCTAACAAGACTCGAGTTGGTTTATATCTTACAAGTCAAGTTAAGTAGTTAAGAGATGGTAAAAATGCAAGGATTCATAGGCTTAGCATTTCATCAAACATAACATGTGCATAAAGTTGACATCACAACAAGCAAGCAATTTAATCATGTGAACATATTAGATTAAGCATGAATCAATCCCATGTTGGTTTTCCCTAATTACCCATTAATCCTAGCTAAAGTAACTACTCACTCATTATCATGGGAAACATGTCATTAATGGTGTCAAACATCACAACAAGTATAAACATGATAATAGAATGAAGAAATGAACAATAAAGATTAAAGAGTAAAGGAATTATACCAACTTGAGATGATCCAAATAATAAAGCAAAGAATAATAGAAGAAACTTGATGATTGATGGAAGGTTGTCAATCTTCCAATAATAACCCAATAATCTTCAATTACCCAATAATAAACTTGAATGATAAACTTGAACAACAATTATGGAAAGATTGATGTATAATTTGTGGAAAGATTAAAGAGTAATCTATTCTAATCTACTCCTAATCTAATCTAAAGAAGGATTTTCTAGCTAAAAACCACCCCCTTGATTAATTACAAAGATGGGGTATTTATAGTGGAAATTAGGTGGGATGCATTAGGTTAACTAAGGGCTAAACTAGTAATTACACTTTTTAGTTTTGAGCAGGGAGACTCCGGTATCTCTTGAAGGAAGGGAGTCTTTCTTTGAAGCTTGGAGAAGACGAAATCATGCTGTGAAGGAATCCGTGCGTATTGGGGTCGGGACGGACGGAATCTGGCAAAGGAATCCGAGCGGATTCAGGGGAATCCGGACGGATTCTAGTGAGGCAATCCGAGCGGATTCTGAGCAGGACGCTCGGATTGTTTAGTGGAGACGGGCGGATTTGAGACAATCCGCTCGGATTGTTTAGTGGAGACGGGCGGATTTGAGACAATCCGCTCGGATTGTTCTTCAGCCGAGGTTCTTCTTCTTTTCTTCCCCTTTTTGCTCATTTCCATTTTATTCTTGCGGGATTGGTCTTTAGTCCTTGCTTCCTCTTCATACTAGTCCATCCATTATCGTCAATAAGCTTCCAAATGTGCACGAAAGACGGGAATTTCCGCCTTATTATCTCCTTTTCTACAAAACATGTGAAATGCGATAGAAAAGCAAATAGGAAGGTTTTGACGGATAAAATGGCCATAGAATGTTATAATAGTATGCAAAATAGGCTCAATTAGGGGACTAAATGTGCGCAAATAATGGTCATATCATATACGAATATTGACAAGTATTTGGGCACATAATAGAAGAAATTATATAAGGCATTTATTCATATAATGGCAAGTATCATACATTTAGTTTCACGTCAGGTCAGGCAAGAAATGTGAACATGAAAATTATACCTGGACCGGGAGATATATTCTATATGTGAAACATTTTTAAGTGTGCAATATTCCAAGCTCTTGGGATCATTTCGCCGTCCAGGGTTTGTAATCTATAAGCTCCCTGGCCGACTATCGAGTCAATTAGGTAGGGACCTTCCCAGGTTGGGGCCAATTTGCCAGCATTCTTTTCTTTTGTGTTTTGGAAGACTTTCCTGAGGACAAGGTCTCCTACCCCGAATACCCCGGCTTTGACATCTTGTTGTAGCTTTTTGCGACTTTTTTGATATCTTTGCCAATCTAATGTCAAGGCTGCATCTCTTAACTCTTCCGTTAAGTCCAGGTTGTCCTCCATTAGAGGTATATTTCTTGTTATTGTGTTCAGCCGCATCTGGCTGATGGAATGTCGACCTCAATGGGATTATCGCTTCACATCCATAGACCAAGGAGTAGGGGTTTGGCCTGTGGATGTTTTAGGCGTGGTTCTTCGGCCCGGAGGACCAGGGGAGCTTTTCAGCCCATCTGCCTTTCCTTCTTTCTAGCTTCTTTTTTATGCAGCTGATTACTACTTTGTTACTGGATTCTGCCTGACCGTTAGCTTTTGGATATCCTGGCGTGGATGTTACCAGGTTAATGTTCCATTGAGCACAGAAGGCTGCTGTTCTTTTTCCCACGAATTGCGTGCCATTGTCACATACTATTTCAGAGGGGATGCCATATCTACATATGATGTTGTGTTTGATGAATGCTATGACATCATTTTCCTTGACTTGCCTGTATGAATCAGCTTCTATCCACTTGGAGAAGTAATCAGTCATTGCTAGCATGAAGACTTTTTGTCCGGGTGCTTGAGGTAGTTTCCCTACTATATCCATGCCCCACTTCATAAATGGCCAGGGCGCGGATATGGAATGTAGTTCCTCAGATGGCTGATGGATATATGGTCCGTGAATCTGACAAGCTTTACATTTAGAGCTAAATTCCAGGCAATCGGCCCTCAAGGTGGGCCAATAGTAACCTGTTCTGAGTACTTTGCTTGCCAGGCTTCTTCCACCTTTATGATTTCCACAGTATCCTTCATGGATTTCTGATAATATCTGCTCAGCTTCTTGTGGCTCCAGGCATCTGAGGTATGGCCCAGCCTGCGATTTCTTAAAAAGCACGTTGTTAATAATAGTATATGAAGCAGCTTTTATTTTTAGTGCTCTGGCATCTTGTTTATTTAGCGGAAGAAATCCCTGTTGTAGCCAGTCATAGTAGGGTTTTGTCCAAGAATTAGCAACATAAATTGGAAAACTTTCATCTTGTTTATTTATTGCAGGTTCCAATAAATGTACGATGGGTATTTTGTCGAAGTCAAGGGGACTGAAGTTGGATCCTAGGCCGGCTAAGGCATCGGCCTGGGTATTCAAGTCCCTGGGAATTTGGTCAATATTAAAATTGCGGAATTTTGCTTTTAAAATTTGAACAATTTCCAAATAGAGTATCATTTTTTAGTCTTTTGCAGTATATATTCCGTTTACTTGGTTGGAAATAAGAAGGGAATCAGTACGTATCTTTAGGTTTTGCACACCAAGGTCAATACATACCTTTAATCCAGCTATTAGGGCTTCATATTCTGCCTCATTGTTGGTAGCCTCAAATGCACAGCTTATGGCCTGTACTATCTTATCCCCCTGTGGCGATTTTAGTACTACCCCCAGGCATGTGCCTCTCATATTGGCTGCACCATCGACAAATAGGGTCCATTCTAGGTCTGTTTGGTCGCTGGTCAGTTTATTTACCTCTTTTATCAGGTCTGGTTCTAGGGTTGGACTAAAATCAGCCACAAAGTCTGCTAGTGTCTGTGACTTAATTGCTGTCCTTGGTTCAAATGTTATGTTGTATGTGCTTAGCTGGACTGACCATTTGCACATTCGTCCGGACAATTCTGGCTTCCTAAGTACAGACTTGATAGGAAGATTGGTTCTGACTATTATAGGGTGGCTTTCAAAGTATGGTCTTAATTTTGTGCAACACATAATTAAAGCTAAAACATATTTTTCAAGTAGGCCATACCGATCTCTCGCATCCAAAAGAGACTTTTACTTACGTAGTAGACAGGATGTTGTTGCCCGTCTGCTTCTTTGACCAAGACTGCACCGACAAAGAAGCTTTACGTGATCGATGTATACTGTCGGGGTTCATCTTTGATTTGGTTTTGCCAGGGGAGGAGAGGATAGATATGTTTTCAGTGTCTGCAAAGCGCACTGATGATCGGGGTCCATTGAAAGTCCTTGTTCTTCCTTAGCAGGTTATAGAATGATTTGAACCTCTCTGATGATCTTGAAATGAATCTGTTCAGGACCGCTATTCTTCCAGTCAGCTTTTGTATGTCTTTGACCGTCTTTGGTGGTTCTAGCTTCAAGATAGCTTTGATCTGTTCAGGGCTGGCTTCTATTCCTCTTTTTGTCACCATATAGCCCAAGAATTTGCCTGTTGAGACTCCAAAGTGGCATTTTTGTGGGTTGAGCTTCATATTGAATTTCTCCAGTATTTGAAAGGCTACTTCCAAGTCTTTGACGTGGTCTTCTGCCTTTTTTGACTTGACTACCATATCATCTATGTAGACTTCCATGGTATCTCCTATTTGGTCTTTGAACATCATGTTGACTAGCCTTTGATAGGTTGCACCTGCATTCTTTAATCCAAAGGGCATAGCAGTATAACAATATATTCCTCTCTCGATGATGAAAGTCATGCTTTCCCGGTCTGCGCAGGTGCATCTTTTTTTATTAAATCCGGAGGCATCCATGAATGCTAACATCTTGTGGCCTGCAGTGGCATCCACCATTGCATCGATGTGTGGCAGGGGAAATGGATCTTTTGGGCAGGCTTTGTTTAGGTCGGTGTAGTCTACACAGACTCTCCATTTGCCCTTTTTCTTTTGGACGACTACTACATTTGCAAGCCGATCGGGTACATTACTTCCCTGATCATTCCCATGTCCAGTAGCTTGTCAACCTCTTGGTTGATGATTTCATGCCTCTCTGCAGCAAATTTTCTCCTTTTTTTGTTGTACAGGCTTAAATGATTGTCAATATTCAACTTATGAGTTATAATATCAGCATCTATGCGGTCATATCAAAATGCGACCAAGCAAAACAGACATTTTGGTTTTAAGAAAGGCGACCAGATCGGGTCCGACCGAGTCCGGTGCATCGACCCTACAAGTACCTTCTTGTCGGGGAACTCGAATCCAAAATGACCTCTCCTGTTTCCATCTGTGTTTGTGCAATATATTCTTCCCTGACAGGTGACTTTAATTGCTATGCAAGGGACTTTCCTGACTTTGAAGGTTTCAAAGCCTGGGTGTAGCATTCCTGAGCCGTCCTCTGTTCTCCCCTGATGGTGGTTATCCCCCATTCTGTTGGAATTTTCACACATTGATGGTATGTTGATGGGATTGCTTTGACATTGTGGATCCATGGTCTGCCCAGGATTACGTTATATGAGGATAGGCAATCCATTACTCCAAATCTTTCATATGAAGCCACGCCTTCCACATAGGTTGGCAGGCTGATTTCTCCCAGGGTGTTCTTTGTTTCTCCGCTGAATCCAACCAGGACGCTGGATTTCTTGATGATCTTTCCTTCATCTATCTTCATAGCTTTTAGGACGTCAAGCATCACCAGGTTGATTGAGCTGCCTCCGTCTATCGTGGATTCTTGATACCTTAGTCGTGCCAATTTGCATGGTGATTACCAAGTCATGTCATGGTGTAGATCGATATTCCCTGCAGGTCCGAGTCATCAAAAGTAATAGCGGGCAATGACTTGGACTGGAAGGGGGCAAGTCTAGACTCCTGGATATTCTTTTGGCGCCGAGCTGGTTAGACCACGATCTCGATCCTCCATTTATGAACTTGACTTCATAGATGGGGGAGGAGGAGGAGTGGATCTCTGCGTTCCCTGAATCTCTTTTGTTTTGTCCTTCATCTTTGTTCTTTGGCTGCTGGATTAAGTCCTTCAGATAGTCTTTCTTTAGAAGATATGCCACTTGTTTCCTAAGTTGGATGCATTCTTCTGTAGTGTGCCCAATGTCCTGGTGGAAGTCACACCATCTCGTTGGATCTTTCCTGGGGTTGTCGGAGTTCTTGGGCCATCTGACTGTATGTCCCAGCCTTTCCAGGCGTTTGATTAATCCTGCAGTATTAATAGAGAAGTTATATTCAGGAATAGTTGGTAGGCTAGAAAGGTTACCTTTGTGTTCTTGTGCCATGTTGACTTCAGATCGTTCAGGCCTGGAATAGGGTGCTGATCTGGGGTTGCCTCCTTTCTGGTAGGAGCTTTTCCTGTTAGTGTGTCCATAGCCTTGCTTTCCTCCGGACGAGTTTGTCCTGAAGTTGAGATCTTCCTCCAATCTGACATGCTCTAGGGCGATGGATTGAACAGTGGCAAAGGTTGGGCATGCCTTCTTGGTCAAGTCTGCATAGATGTCACTTTGTCAAGCGGACTCCTTGCCGAAAGCTTCTACCGTTTTCTTCATCACACTGGAATGGCCACCTTCTCTTTGACAAATCGGCCAGGAATTCTTTGAGAGATTCTTCGGAAGTTGCTTTACCCCAACAGTTCTTTGGGTCTCTTGCCATATCTCTGCTTTTGCGAATTGTTGATTGAAGGCATTGATCAATTCTGCAAAATTCTTGATACCTCCATTTGGGAGATTAATGAACCATTGTAATGTCAGCTCTGGTCGTGGTTGTACCAAAGCCTTTGCACATGCGGACACTGCCCGAGTTCACCGGGTATTGAGGCGCCAACATCTTCTTTTGAATATAGCAACGTGATTTTGTGAATCAGAGGTTCCATCATAGGTTCTCATGGATGGGACGGTGAATTTCTTGGGAGGTCGATCTTTGCAATTTCATCTCGCAAGGGGCGAGTCGAAAAACTATCAATTTCCACTTCACCCACGAGGTTACGTACTCCGGGTATATTTTCTATTTTGTTGTGGAGTTTTTGGATTTCTGAGACATAGCCATCATTATTGCTTTGCTTGATTTTGTTTGTTTCATCATTGGAAATGGTTGGGGTACCGGATAATGTATCCTTCTCCGGGGTTCCAAAATTGGAGAAGTCAATGTTTTTGATAATGGATGAGAATGGGGTTCCTGACTCAAATCTGGTCCTGGAGCCTGAGGCCTGATTTTCCAATTTTTTCCTCGGCTAGACTCGATTCCTTCACCTATTGACTATCGACATTCTCGCTTGACCGCCTTCTCTTGAATTGCCTCTAATTCTTTGATTTTAGCCAAGGCAGCCGCTAATTGTTGTTCTGGGGTGAGTTCCACCATTTTTGTGTGTGAATATTAAACGAAAAAATGATAAAGGGAATTTTATTGGTTGAAGAACTAGATGCCCCACGGTGGGCGCCAATTGTTTTAGCAGGATTTTCCCTGAATAGGTCCGGCTTGATTAAAGAATAATTTGGGTATCTAGCTCTATAAGTTTGGAATATTGTAAATGAATAACAGGGAAAGATTAAGTATAAAGAATAATGTTTATCTTCTTTAGATAAGTTGGATACAAATTTGTTTAAGTAACTGTGTGCTCGTAAAATAATGAAAAATAAGTAGTGAAGTGGTTTAACACTGATGAATGATGAATCCAATTACAAATGCCAGATTACAATATTTATAGTTATACAAATATAAACGTTACATTGATCTTCAACGTCTTCCTCTTTTGTTGGAGTTGTTACCGGATTAATAGGGCACATTCCCTATTAGTTCGGTTGACTCGTTCTCCTTTGATTATTTCTTCAACTCATTCTCCTCTTGTATGCCCAGGTTCATTGGTGATATAGCTTCATGGTTAGACTTGGTCTTCCTTGAGAATAGGACATGATCATTCATCTTCATACAATCGTTTTGTTGCTCTTCAGCTTAATCCAGCCTGTTTAGGTGTACTGCCAGGCTATTCCGTGCTTACCTTCAGGCCTTTCTTCTGGGACTAAGTAGCCTATTCATCCTGTAATATTCTTCATCTGCCTGACAGTGGTTAGAACTGTCCGGTCTCCGTTTGCCCCAATCAGCCTTGTAAGGTCAGGCCAGGTTACAGTCAGAACAGGCTAAAATGGGCCTAACAATTGCCTCGGGCAACCAAGATGGTGACGTTCTCATACCTTAAGTGGTCCTGGTAAGACACTTGGAGTATGAGAGTGTCATAATATGACTCAGTAAATCAGACCCGACCAAACAGACACGTTTTACAGATCAACAATTGTTGTAATGAAAATAGTCACTTATTTATCACTTTGACCCTAGATCTAGAAGTGCATAACCCAAATATGAACTGAAACACAAATTGATCAGGCCTGACCCAATCAAATGACTCGGCCCAAAATTCCATGTAATTCACCCTACTTGAATGATTCGAAGTGATTGAAATTAAATGACCCAAATCAACTTATTGTAGATCAAATTTGATAATATTATGTACATCCTAATATAATACCTAAAAAGAGCAAAGAATTGTTTGCGTAATTTCAGCTAAGACCATTTTACCCCTTGCGTAGTTTTGACATTCCCTTTATACCCTTCTACCGTTATGCCATATTTTTATGTGGATATTTTTACTCTTCACAGCTTGAGTTAGTCTTTACTCAATAGTCAGTATTGAGTTGTATCTTTGACAGTTGACACCTGTTAACTGCACTTTAAACGTGGCTCGGCTAGAAATAAAGAATCTGCATGATGTTTGAGGTTGATCTCCTTGAACAAATGTTCACTTTGTTCTTCAGTATTTGGATCGCCATTACGATGACTTCACAATTCTTCTTCTTCTTGGTCATTAAGTACTATCACATTCTGAATTTCATTTTCCTTTCGTCATGTAATCATTTCGTACAAATAGCTTGCATTTGTGATACTTCCATCATTTACAACGTTTCTTTTCGTTTTTGTCCTTAGGTAAAGCGCTCAGAATTTCGATTTCTTTATCACTCCGGGTATATATTAGTTCATTTTCTATTTGATTATATTTTTAATGCTCAATACTTTATTGAATTAAATTTGTCAGGTTACTCTCGGTAAATTTGCATTATTAACAAGAATTTTGTATTTGTCACTCCTTAAAGGAAAGTAATTTGTTACTCCTTTATTTTTGTTTGTTGTTAGACTTTGGTTAAGTACTAGGATGTTTAGTTGATATCCTAAATTTTCTAAGCTGCTATGTTCAATCGTTTAGTTTAGTTGATATCCTAAATTTTCTAATCTGCTATGTTCAATCGTTTGGTGTGCTTTGTAGGTGGCTGCATGCGAATATGTATTCATTTGCAGGCAAGTGTTAATGCAAATCAACTGTTTGCTCAAATATCTTCTGCTGTAGGATATTTATTTTCTTTTACGCTTGTGTGTTGCGTCAGCCATGATTAAGTTAAACATGATTTTGATCTAAAAAAAAGTACTGAATATTGACAGGAAATTGGTCGCATATGTAGATACCACTAATCTTGCACCCCTTCCATTTCTTTGGGATAAGTTGATTACTTGAAGCAAGTGAAATAATTCAATGAATCAAAAAAGAAAGGGAAGACGTATGAATTTGACGTTTTTTTAAAAAAAAAATTATTTTTACATCTTTTCCGTTTTCAGTTCTAATACGTTATTATATTGAATGGATGGTATTTTTTCTTTTTCTTGCTGATATTTTGTTCATTGTGTTTTCAGATATGTTTCTGCTCGAAAACATTGTCCTTTGTTGTTGTATGCTACAAGAATCATGGAACCAATTACAAATTGATTCAAACTTTGTGATTGATAGTCGGTGAGATTATCTGTTTGTATTTAGTTCCTTGATATTTGGTCTTTCAGTTATTTATTAGTCTACAGGCGTTCATACATAATGAGACAGACATTTTTCGTCAAAAGGTTGTGACCTCTCACATGAGGTGATACACCAAGATATTGGGCGTTCCACCCTTCCACAAGGTAAAGGTATTTCAACCATCGTTCATGTTATATTTGTTATTCGCCTATGTTTTGTTTGTGAAGTGTTACATGGTAAGTCTTGATGAGATGTCTAACTATTAAACCAAATTAAGGATTTATTATTACCTTTTGTTTCACAATTACCTTCGTCTTTGTTTTCTGGAAATTAAACTTCTAACTGGTTATATTAAAATCTAAGAAAAAAATGTACTACATAATGTACAAAGGCTCTATTAACCAAATACTCAAGGTGGTTGCAGATTTGAAGCATCCGTACTGTTAATTCTGTATGAAAACCAATATTGCGTATATGACAAATTGAGGTGACCAACCATACATTAAAATTGCTGCATTTTATATCATTTTCATTATTTATTAGAATTGGGTGAAGATTGCCTGAAGTTACTAATGTGTTATTAGGTAGTCGATGATCCAGAGGAGAGATTGTACAATTAGCAAATCAAGTCGATAGGGAAGATGGTCTTGCTAGGCTCACTCTTTTCTCTCCTAAGGTATTCACTATATTGCTACACTTTGTTGGTTATACCTCATTTGGCTCAAGCATTTGTATATCTTTTTCTACTCTTGGTGACGAGTATTTTAATCAAAGTTAAACAAATGAACTCCACGGAGGGAGTAACAATTAAGTTGGTTTTAATTGCTTTGTTTTCCTGTGTTTGTTTACTAGGGAAAAGATTCTTTAGTTGTAAAATGCTAAGTTTTGTGTGTTCACTACACATCCAAGTTATCTTTTGTTTTCACATCCATCTTTCTTTATATCGATATTAAGGCTCTCTTTAAATATATATATATATATATATATATATATATATATATATATATATATATATATATATATGTATGGACCTTGAGGAATGACTTCGGTATCTTAACTTTGGGGATTTCTCGGAATCTGGGGTAAACAGCTGCAGTATCAAGTAATTTGCCGTTTTACCAAAACCAATTTCCTGGAGATTACGAAATAACAAAAAAGTAAAAGTGAAAAAATGGAACTAAATTCTCTACTTTGATCATCCCCTTATACTAAAAGAATAAGGGACCTCCCAAATTTTCCCGCTTAAATGAATTTGACTATAATTGGGCTTTCATTATATCATATTTGTAACTGGACTTTTATTATAACATATCTGTGATTGAGCCTTCATTATATTATTTTTACAACTGGATTATACTAAACTTTCCCTTTTCCACCGATTAATAAAAAACATTAATAAAGATAAATTTTACAATTAAATTTCAAATTGAGTTAAATATCAGTTGTATAATTGTTATTTTCTTTAATATTCATATCTAAAAAACCGTGCATTTGCGCGGGATCTATACTAATTATCTTCAATAAAATGAAGCAAAATGCAGAGCCGATAGAGGAAGACATTATTTATATTAAGTATAGGAGGGTGTTGGATGGTTTTTCACTATAGCACACGCTAAATGTTTGTCGCTTTTAGACCTTCCGTCCGACCCTTTTATCACCAGGATTTATGTTCCTGATGGTGAAAAAAACCATGTTGTTTGCCTAATTATGACACTGTAAGCAATAGAAGGGGTATGTGATACTTAAGGCTCCACCATTTATTTGTGTACGTGTTCATTTGGCAAGCCTTACAGGGTTTTTTGCGCGGACAAGATTGCTGCGAAGTTTCGCAGAGAAGTAGCAAAGTAGTGAACATCGGTTTGATATCAAGTCATTTATATTAAGTATAGAAGGGTTGCTGAAATCGCTCAACCTCCAACAAGTAGCAAAGTAGTTCGTGCTTATTGTACCATGGTGATTTGCTTAAAATATGTGCATTCAATACTCTCTCAAGTGTGCATCACATATACATTTTGATATCAAGAAATTCATTTAATATAGTTCATATTAATTCTTCATTTCAGATCAAGTTGTTCTCAGGTTTTTGGCGTATTCATTAGCTAGGACTTTCGTCTGCTGAAAGTTAATTTCGTTTGCTGAAACTGAGTTGGAGGTGCACAAATATATAACAAACATTACTCCAGAGACAAAAAAAATGGGCTGCCAAGGTGGATGTTATAGAGCAGTCTTCCCCTCGTTCTGCTTCTGAAAGTTCTCAGAAATACCAAAGGCATATAGATATTGTCATATAGTACACGAATTTTGTGACAAAGAACATCATGGGTGTCTGATTATGAGTGCATGTATATATGACAACTTCCATTATATATGGTATTATTCATTTTAGCAAAGATGATCACACATTTATCTACAAAAAAGCACAGATGGTCACACCATCACTAATGCACATCCTTAAAAAAATTATCTTTTCCGAAAAACTTATATACTGAAGCCCGAGCATCGCCGGGCCCAAAAACTAGTTAAGATAAAAGGGTCTACTATTTATAACACTTCATAATAGATACGGAAGTAGTACCCAAAAAAAAAAATAGATACGGTAGTTTTGCAAAATAGTCTGTCTGTTGCAAAATAGTCCACTGAGAATTTTTTGGCAAATTGGTGTTTATTAGCAAAATAATTAGGGAGTTGGGGTTGGTTTGAAACTATTTTGACTTATGGTGTCCACGTCATCAGTTTTTATTTTTTTTTCCAGTTTTTATGGTAAGCCGCTAAGTTTCTTAGCGGCTTCCTTTTTTTTTTTTTTTTTTTTTTTTTTTTTTTTTTTTTTTTTTTTTTCGAAAAAAAAAAAAAAAGTGAATAGTAAAGCCGCTAAGAACCCTAGCGGCTTTACTATTCATTTTTTTTTTCAAAAACCGTCACCTTTTAACACTGATGACAGCCTATTCTAGAAATGAATAACCACCAAAGCCGCTAAGAAAGTTAGCGGCTTCCCTATTTCTCTATTTTTCATAAGCTTATGACATTTATTATCTAAAAAATGACAAAGAGACAAAGCCACTAAGAAACTTAGCGGCTTTGCCTAAAAATTGGAAAAAAAATGAAACTGGTGACGTGAACACCATAAGTGTAAATAGTTTCAAACCAACCCCAACTCTCTAATTATTTTGCTTATAAACACCAATTTGCCAAAAAATTCCCCACTGATAGTAATTTAGGTGTTGTTTGGCCTTACTTATGGAAAATGATTTTTCCTTTTCAAAAGGTGTTTATTCACAAGTTATTTTTCGGAAATGTTTTAGTTGTTTGGTTATACTTTTGTAAAAGCGGTTTCTCACAAAATTTATATGTTTGGCGTAATTACTTTAATACAACTTTTGTTTGCTTATTTTATTCTTTATGTAAAAAGTAGAAGTAGATCAGAAGTAGTAAATATCTACTTCTCCTTTTGGAGGTGAATAATCAGTTTTGACTTCTCAAAAACACTTTTAAAACTCTCTAATTTTACCATATTTGGCCAACCTACTACTTTTTCAATTAAAAAAACACTTTTTAAGTTTGGCCAAACACACGGTAGTATGACACTATGACTCCTTAAAACTACAAATAAAATAAACCCCTCGAACGAATAAATCGGCATTGCAAGATATTACGTATACTCCAAAAGGGCTTTCAGTTACGGACTCTTGACTCTTTTAACTCAACTCAATCTTCATCTTCTTCCTCAACAACAATGGCGACCATGAAAGGTTTGATCCAAGTAGTAAACACATTACAACAAGTGTTTACTAACTTACGAGACTTCGTCGATGACGCCTCCTTTCCTGTTTTCGACGTTCTTCCCTCCATTGCCGTCGTCGGGGGCCAGGTTTCCATCTCTCCGCTTCTTCTTCTTCTTCTTCTTGCCTTCATTTTACGATCAATTTATATTAACGTATTCTGTATAATCTAATTCTTCCGTCATGAGATATACCTTTCACTATCTTATTTCTGTAAGAATTCTAGTTAACGATTAGAATTCTCAGATTTTTCGACAGATTATACGAATATACGGAGAAGTATATTCTTCCTTGAATTGTAGAACAATTATCATCTATATAGTGCCAATTTATTTTTCCTCTAGTACTGATGAACTCGAGTCAAATGACAGAGCTCCGGCAAGTCATCGGTGCTTGAGAGTATTGTTGGACGTGATTTCCTTCCTCGCGGCTCAGGTTTTTTGTATTCGCCATCTCTTTAGCTACGATTATTTATTTATTTATTTTCATCAGATTATGATGTTATTCTATTGATGTACGTTGTGTATATATTGTTGTCATTTCATATGATGAATTTAGGTTAACTTTCCTCACTGTACGATAGTACCGGTCAATAACTATGGTTTTCTATTTTTAAGGTGCATGCAGTTTCCGGCCACCTTAGGTTAGTTTTTGGCTTGTGAATTAGCCTATGTAAATTACTAGTAGGCATGGTGAAATTGTGTCCGCTCTCACCACCACAAGTCGATGACCAATTGATCACCTCCCAAAACCCTGGCAGGTTGCTGCCAAGATGTCCGACTAATTAAACACCGCCCACCCACACCATACACACATTTGAAACAATGCCTCAGAACATCATAACATTTGTGCAACTGATGACTAGAAGATAGGCTGTCAAATTATGCATTAGCGAATATTTTAGCATTTAAACCTTAAAAATGCAAAATATAGAATAAACTCGAATGTGATTTCATTAGCAATTCATAAAGGTAAAAACGATCTCGTGACTACACACAAGAATGTATCACCGATTTACTTGATGAGGTGATTCAACATTTCTACTTGTTAATTTTATTTGTCGACTAATATGACTGTAGATTCAGAATAATTTCACAATCCTTGTGCCTTGTCGGGAACTACAAGTCCAATTGATCTAGTTATAGAAACATAACATTCTTCAAGGACAATCTAGACTACATCATCTCTTCTTAGGAGCTTTGACACTACTAATGAAGTAATCTATGCATGAGGTTTTTAGTTTTTTGAGCAGTCTGGGTGTAGGAATTAATGCATTCCACTTGAATTTAACAACCTTTACTCTATGAGACTGTAACTTGTTTTTTCAATTAATGTTTGGCATAACGACCGTGTAAATGATTCAGGTATTATAACTAGAAGGCCTTTGGTATTGCAACTGTGCAAGATAGAGCAAGGAACACAGGAGTATGCAGAATTTCTTCACTTGCCAAAAGCGCGATTCACCGATTTTTGTATGTTTTTTTTCTCTTTATCCTCTGGTTATAGGCGTGTGGTTATGTTTTTTTTTTATTACTGTCAGGATGATGACAGTGAATTTGATAACACGCTTTTGTTTAATGCTTTGCTAAGGTGTATCTTAATTGAGTGATCTATATTAAGATTTACCTTTCCCTTACATCAAGCCAATAAGGGCTGATAGGTATGGGAACTAAAGCAAGAATAGAGAAGAGGAATTAGATGGGAACTATTTTCATTCTATATGCATCATTTAACATCTCTACTTTTCTCTGCGTCTGAATGATTCCCGTTTGCAGCGCTGGTACGTAACGAAATACAAGAAGAAACCGATAGGATGACTGGCAGGTTGAAGAAAATATCACAAGTCCCCATCCAATTAACCATCTATTCACCCAATGGTACTTTTCTAAAATAAGTGTTTTTCTGGGAAGGCTAACATGATTGATCATATGATATGAAGATATAAAATTCAGTCCTGAATGTTATGTTGTAGTTTTACTCAGGGACATATTGGTGTTATATGGACTTGAATGTAAAATAGTTTCCCTTGTTGGCAAAATATCTTCCCTTTGAGATTCTCACCACATTTTTGTATCTTCCCAAATTATATTTTGAGTGGCATTTTTCGTTTGCAGTCTAGTTTTACAGATTCTCACCGACATCTTCTGATTGTGATTTGGCAGTTGTTAATTTGACATTGATTGATTTACCTGGCTTAACAAAAGTTGCTGTAGGTATGTCTGTAAGCCCATTTGATTGCTCATATAAAGTAAAAAATTCTTTACCTGCTCCCTCCATCACCTCTATTGTTTCTCTGTTACCTGAACAATGACTTCTAATTAACAGAAGGGCAGCCGGAGACAATTGTAAACGATATTGAGAACTTGGTCCGATCATATGTGCAGAAGGTAATTGTTTGGGGGGATTATATCAATGTTAACTTTGGTCTTTTGGCCAGTGATGTTGTAAATGGCTGAATATCTTACTTATGCTTCTCTTTCGGCATTTTAGCCCAATTGCATTATCCTCGCAATAACTCCAGCTAACCAAGATGTAGCAACATCTGATGCCATCAGGCTTGCACGTGAAGTTGACCCTGCAGGTATATTAGTCAACATTTTTTATTCTTGGTGCGATTTTATTTGTTGCTAAAAATTTAATAATTGAATTGTGTCAGGGGAACGAACGTTTGGTGTCTTGACTAAACTGGACTTGATGGACAGGGGAACAAATGCTTTAGAGGTAATATAATTCCACTGTCTGAGATGGTTTTTTTTCCCTATATAGCTGATACATTTTATTCAATTATGAAGCCAAAAGGCGCATTGTCTTTTATATGTTGTGTGCAGTTTGAAATTCTTCTTTTTAAAGCATTCTGTACGGCTATTTTACCTCAGTCTCAGTTGATCTTTAATTTGTCGTTATAAGGTTCTTGAAGGAAAAGCCTATCGTCTGCAGCATCCGTGGGTAGGTGTTGTGAATCGTTCCCAAGCAGACATCAACAGAAATGTTGATATGCTTGCTGCAAGATGTAGAGAACGTGAATATTTTGCCACAAGTCCAGATTATGCGCACTTGGCTAGCAAGATGGGCTCCGAGCATCTAGCAAACCTTCTTTCAAAAGTATGAGCACTTGCTATTGTATGCATGCCATAAGTTATTCTCTAATATCTGTGCTGGCTATTTAATGAAGATATCAATACTCTGCAGCAACTGGAGTCGGTAATCAGGGCACGTATCCCAGACGTTGCATCTCTAATTAGCAGAAACATTGATGACATTGAATCTGAGTTAAATATCCTTGGTAGTCCGATTCCCATTGATGGAGGGGTAATGAACTTCGGTTTGGATCCACTACATATTTTGCCTCTTTTTTCTTGTCTCTCTTTTGTATTCCCTTCAAAATGTTGTTTCGCGTAATGAAATATTGCTTCTTGTAGGCACAGTTGTATACTATTCTAGAACTTTGTCGTGCATTTGAGCAGACATTTAAAGAGCATCTTGTAGGAGGGTAAGCGTTTTATATGGTCATCTAATACTATCCTTCTTCCATACTTCTTGCAAAACTTTTTCAGTAGACCAGCTATGTAATTTCCTTGTGCTTCAAATAAAACATTTTTCAGGCGACCAGGTGGTGATCGTATACACATAGTATTTGAACATCAGCTTCCAGCTGCTTTACGGAAAATCCCTATGGATCGCCACCTTTCAGTAAAGAACGTTAAAAGAATTGTCTTTGAAGCCGATGGTTATCAACCTCATCTTGTTGCACCTGAGCTAGGGTATAGACGGCTTATTGAAGGCGCACTTACATTTTTCCGAGGTCCAGCTGAAGCTTCAGTTGATGCTGTATGTTTTTTTATTTTGCTATTTTTGGGTCTTCTATAGATAGGGAACAAAGACGATGTCATTTAGCTATAAAATTTTTCAGAAATTCTCTGATGAATATTCTGTAATCTGCCTAGATGACTTAATATCCCTTAGTTTCTAAGCTTGTGTTTATTTTTACATGTTTTAGGTTCACATCATTCTAAAAGAACTTGTGAGGAAAACCATTGCAGGAACTCAGGTTTGATAGTTTTCTGTTGCTTATCTTGTACTTCCTCCATCCCATTTATATCGTCATGATAAACAATCTCAACAGTATAAATGTGACGAAGTGAGTCATTGCGAGTTAGGATAGATGAGAGAAGCTTACATTTTAACTTTCCAATGTCAGGAATTAAGACGCTTGCCAGCTCTTCAATCTGAGATAGCAGCAGCTGCATATGAGGCACTAGAGAAGTTCCGGGAGGAGAGCAAGAAGACAACTCTACGACTTGTTGACATGGAATCCTCATATATTACTGTTGATTTCTTCCGCAAACTTCCTCAGGAGGATCTGACAGGAGGAATCCCAACTATGAGCCCTAGTGGCCGATTCTCAGAGGCTCACTTCCAAAGAATTGGTTCCACTATTTCCTCTTACGTTGATATGGTATCTCACACACTGAAGAACTCCATTCCTAAGGCTGTGGTGTACTGCCAGGTTAGGGAAGCAAAGCAGGGTTTACTTAATCACTTCTACGCACAATTGGGAAGCAAAGAGGTAATCTAACCATCAGCCAAATTCCTGAGCTCATCTTTGTCTTATTTCCAACTTTGCCTTAATGTTAGTCGGTAAAGTCATTGAGTTGTGCTGATCATGATCTAGGTTTGCAACCCGTCAATATAAATATTGTGCACATGGGCTACCTTTTAGACATGGAGAAACTGATCTGACCGAGATTATTAAACCAATACAAATATGACCAAAGCCTATTATTATCTAGACACCCAACTTGAGCCTACCCGAGGTTTGCTGATTCCAAAATGACCTGACGTGTAATGACCGGCCTGAGAATGACCTGGAGTGACCCAAATCTAACCCATAACAACATGCTAAAGACGCGTTTGAGATAATTGCATTAAAACAATAAAGACAGGCATAGCCTTGATCTGCAATGTCAAATCTGATTGACTAGCCCAGGAGCCATTGGCACGATAAGAACCCTTTGTGAATTGGCACGCACCCAAAATTGACCCAATAGCATCATATCCGAGACAAACTTGAATCTCTAAGACCAAGTTGTATTACATACCCAAAATGACCCGAGACCACTCAAGAATGATCTGTTTGGCATTGCAAAGGTTTGCACCAAAAGAAAACCTTTGTTTTTTTGAGCTGCAACATTTTGCAATCATACACATGCGTTAGAAGAATGTTTGATAAATGTTTTTGATTGTTGGCATAGGTCAATCAGTTGACTGAATTGCTGGCTGAACATCCGGAGTTGATGGTAAAAAGAGAGAAATGTTCAAAGAGGCTGGCGTTGTGCAGATCTGCTCGAGATGAGATTGAGTCAGTCTTATGGACAAGCTAATATTATTTCCTAGTTGGTTTAGAACTTTTCCGAGTACATATTGGGTGTTCTTGTTATTCCTTAACTGATGTTTGTTGCTTATGCTATAAAAATAACTTTTTTCCGATATATACTCATTAGTCATTAGGCATCATCTAGGGTGCCAGCTTGAGTATAGTTTAAAAATTACTTTTTTCCGATATATACTCGCTTAGTCTCAATTATTTGCTTAACAATTTACCACGGAAAATTTGTAACGGATATTAAAATCAAAGGTAAACAAATAATCGGGATTCGGGACATAGGGAGTACAGTGTACACCTCTATTCAAGAGAGAATTAATATTGAAAGCAGTACAGTTATTTTCCTAGAACAGCAAAGTTTGTCCTCTGTTTCTTCCTTGTCTTAACTTCAGAAATCAGAACCTTTAAAAATCATATCAAATTTGCAGAGAAGATCAACTCAGACAGACCAAAAACAGCTTTTCTGCAATTTCTTTTCCTACTTACTCCACCCCTTTCACTAAAATGGTAACAATTTCAATCCTACAAAAATACAAAACAAAAACAAAACTTTAAATATTATAAACTACACAAAATCTTGTTCAAGATGGGAAATATCCGTCTTAAACTTAAACGAGTCTAGTATACTAAATCAGACAAAAGTAAAATGGCCAGGGAGAGTAACTAAATATTTGTCTCATCCACATGAGACGTTCTTTGACCCGTCTTAATTTTAAGACGGATTATTGCGTTTTAAGAGAGACAAAAAAGTACTGCAATAAACTCATTGATAACTTGCTCAGTGCCTGTGTCTTTAGTACATTACCCTGAAACAGTGAAACTTGAACTGTTGAACACATAAATTTACTCACTTTTCCTCTCATATTCCATACATTTATTTCTGAGCTAAGGTTTGTATTTTATTTTCTTCTTCTACTTTTTTTTTTTGTTTAATGGGTATAAGCACAAGTTGTTAGTGAATCTGTTTATATAAATTTTAAAGGAAGTTTGTGTTTGATGAATAGGTAAGGAAGATGGTGAATCCAAATGCGGCCGAGTCGTCCCACAGTAGTGTCTCCAAGGAACATTCGAGTTTCTTTCAGCCTTTTGTTCAACATAAGAACTCCATCAATCTGGTATGTTGTTCTTCTCTTCATGGTCAAATTAATTGTTTTTTTTTTTTTTTTTTTTTTTTTATGATTTTATATATAGTTAATTTTATAAGAACTAGTTTCAAAATAATAAACTGCATGTAAGTTCAGGATCTTTCTCAAGCTCAATCTTGCTAAATTCAGCTAGTTTCGACTAAAATTCGAGTAATGCATTTGGACTCAATTCGGTTCAAATCTGAACAGAACCAAAAAAGATGTAGGCCGTTTTCTAAGAAAGTACTCCCTACGTCTCAATCATTTGTTTATCTTTGATTAAAATGTTTATCACAAAGAATAAGAAAGGCAAATAAATGAATGGAATAGAGGGAGTACGTATTAGATAAGTGTATTTTAGAGTTTTCGCCTTGCAGTAGGTTTGACAGTAGTACAGTAGCACTGCATCATCAGAACATTACTGAATTTCTTAATCAAACTGGATTTTCTTGCAAACTGGAGTATAATTGTTGTTTGGGTATTTTCTGTAGCGGATACCTCCACCATTCGTCAAGAACTTCCGAAACATTCCATCTGAGATATCCTTGAGAAACATCAATGGGTTGGTTTGGCCTGCAAAACTGAGTTACATCGGCGATCACTTGCACATATCGTCAGGCTGGAAAGAGTTCGTTAAGGAACATTCGCTAAACAGCGGAGATTTTGTGGTGTTCCACTACGTACCAGATACCACGTTTTTTGTTATGGCCTTCGACTCTGATGGCTGCAACAAGGTCACGCCTCTAGTCAAGAAAAGACGCAGAACAATTGCTCCCCCAACTTTGCTATTTGAGAGGACTATCCAGAACACACACAAGAATTTTTTGGTAAGCATACTTGTTTAAGAGATAGTCCGTCCTTTGAAAATAAACAACTGTTATTAGTTATACTAACATGATGTCGGGAACCTTCAGACATTTCCCAGTTGGGTGATAAAGAAATGTGGTGTCGAGCTACCTCAGAAGGTGGAGCTTTGTTTCGAGGAAGGGGTATCAACGATTACATGGTTGCGCGGAGCAAAAGACAGGACAATTCTGGGATATACTGGGATAGATCGATTCTTGGAGATGAACAATGTTCAAAAGGGAGATAAGCTTCAGTTTCAGATTATTCGCGGAGAAGGGAAGGCCATCAAAAACATTATTGCTAGGAGGCTTCCGCAATAAGAGGTGTTAACTCATAATGCTTATGCTTTTGCTGTAATAGAACTTTTAACAAAACTCTCATTTTCTAGGAGAGATTAGAACTTCGTCTTCGAGAGGCCATGAATTAGCAGTGTGCCTTTTCAAGGCGGATGATTTAAGTTGTGAACAAAACTCTTGCTTTCTGAAATTTAAGAATTAACTTTAAACCTCCTTTCACTTTTCTTTTTTTTTTTCTCGCGCTTTTGTGATCGCTGTATTTTTACTGATAATTCGTAGAAGTGAATGGTGATTCAGTAGTTGTATTGCATTGAACTGTTTGCTGGTGTTTAGTTTCTGCTTGATTGAATTCTACATTTCAGTCAGTGTGTTGAATTCTGGTAATATAGGAACTTTAAGGACAGTAAATTATTACGACTGATACGATAGTAGGAATCTGTCGTCACTGTTAACAAGTTAATCCTCTTAAGGAACCGACAATGCTGCTGCGTTCAGCTAGCATTAGTTTAGAAGTATAATATGTCGAATATATGATTTCCACAGGATCTATATCCTTGCCATGTTTTAGATTTCCGTCAATTGTACAAAGGTGTTGAACCTTGACAATCACGGAGCTTACGGATTAAATTTCTTGTTTTCTGTCTTTCCGAAATACAGCTTTGTTCAGCTGGAAGGCAATATTTCAGGATGTTCTGAGAAAAACATGATAAAGGCTTCTAAAATCACCATAGTTTCTCTCAAAGAAGTATGTCCCGACTTCGTAGAAGCAAATAATAACCCATTTCTAATAGCATCACTGCTTCACTTAAAAGAGGCGAGATGGCCGGGCTAGAGGTGGATAGTGGGCCGGATCGGTGCGGGCCGTGTTGGTGGGGAGGGAGCCCAGCCCATACCACGGGCTGAGGGTGAGCGGTCTGGGGATTAGAGGGCCCGGTGGAGGCGGGGGCGGGTCAGTACGGGACATGCCAACTAGCTGCATTGTTGTCCAGCTCTACCTTCAGCTAGGGATGGCATTGGATCGGGGACCCGACCCAGACCCTGAGGGTCGGACCCTAATGGGTCGAGTATGGGTCTCATTTTTTCAGACCCAATGAGTATGGGTCTTAAGAAAATATTTCGGGTCCGGGTCTAAGTTATGAGACCCATACCCGACCCTTAGACCCTTTATTAAAAAAAAAAAAAAAAAAAAAAAAATCAAAATCACAACTTTTCTGAATTCATACTGGCAGACCGTAGAAACCCAACTAAAGTCTCTTTCTCTTCTCTCATCCCATAAAGTGATAAAACTCAACCAAACTCTTCTGACAATACCACCACTCCACCACTGACACAAGAAAACCACCACAACAGCACTGATACGCGACTGGCAATCACCTCTCTAATAGACGGCGACCGACAACCACCATTAACGGCAGCCATCGACGGTCAGATGGGGACGGCTATCAAGTACGGTATTGATTTTTGGGTTCCGAGTTTGATTCTTTCACATGTATTTGGATGTAAAACTAATTTAGGTCTTCTTTATCTTTCTTAATCTCTTTGGTATGTATATTGGATTTGGTAGTGTACAATAGAGATTAATAAACTCATAATGTTAAAGTAGTATGAATTTTTTTTTAATATTATAGACCCCATACCGTTAATTACATTAAAAGTGATCAAACTCGACCATGGTAGACCTGCACCATCCATAGGGTCCGGGTATGGGTCCTCAAATTTTAGGCTCCGTTTGGCACGACACTTCAGGTAGCTTATTTGACCAAAGTAGCTTATTTAACCAAAATTTCAGGTACCTGATTTTTTTGCAAGTGTTTGGCAAATAGTTTATTTGGTCAAATAAGGTACCTGAAATGAAATGCTACCTCGGGTAGCATTTGAGAAATCAGGTACCTGAAATGACTTATTTTCCATTTTCTACCCTTTATTCTATAATATTAAATAATTTTTATATCCTTTTACGTCATTTTACCAAAATTAGCTACCTTTTCAGCTAGTTTGTCAAACACATTTTTATATAATCAGTTACCTTATCAGCTCCTACTTTTCAGCTACCTTATCGCTTACCTTTTCGTGTTTGCCACCTTTTCGCCACTACCTTTTCGATTTCAAATACCTTTTCGTAATTTTGTCAAACAGAGCCTTAGACCCTCATGTCCGGGTCGCACGGTCCAAAGGGAAAATCTCGGTCCGGTCCGAGTCCAAGGACGGACCCTACCCGACCTACCCATTGCCATCTCTACCTTCAGCAAGATTACTTTTTCTGAGTAGATTTTATCTAGAGTAAAACTTGAGTATAATATATATATATAGTGTTGAGATCAAATAAGTCCCCCTCCTAAGTGTGAGTCCATAAGTCCTCCTTAGAGCCCTTGGATGAGCACTATGGAAGGTTGAGATTGAAGACAAAAAACAAGGGATTAATGCCTAATTAAGCCCACTCTCTCACTACCTTACTAATCCACATTAATCAAATACTAATCAACTATATATAATTTATTTTTCCACCCACTTATCTCTCATTCACACAATTCATTCACCACCCCTCTCAAAAACCCAATTTAATTCTCTAAAAAAAACCCAAATAATTCCCCTCTCCACTCTAACAAATCTGAAAAAAAAAAAAAAAAAAAACCACCACACTGCCACCCTCCCTCCTCTCTTCCGCCCTCCGTCCTTCCCGCCTCCCAACAACCACCACACCCACCACCTCCCCGCCACCACCCTCACCACACCACGTACCTCCCCCACCACCGACGTCTGCCACACTGCCGCCCTCCCCTCTCTTCCGCCCTTCGTCCTTCCTGCCTCCCCCAACAACCACCGACGTCCTGCCACCACCCTCATCACACCACACCCACCAGCCTCCTGCCACCACCCTCACCACACCACGTACCTCCACCCACCACCAACACCACTCACCTCCTCTGCCGCTCCTCATCCTCTCTTCCTTTTTTTTTTCTTTTCTTTGTTCCTTATCAGATCTGTTTTTTTATTATTATTATTATTTTATTTTATTTTTTGTTTTCGAGATCTAGTTTATATTTGGTTTTGTATTTTTGTGTGTTTATATTTGATTTAAATCGTTTTTTGTTCATATTTGATTTAAATCGTTTTTCGTTTTCGAGATCTAGTTTATATCTAGTTTTATATTTTATATTTGGTTTCGTTTTTTTTTATTTATTTCGTGTGTTATTTCTATATTATGTACATTTTTTCCGGTAGTAAATTTTTTTTTTAGATTTTGTTTATGTTTTTTTTTGTCTTGTTACATGCATTTTTTTTATTTTCGGGTGTTAGTATGACATTAGTTATATTTTTAAAATTTTAGATTAGATTTAGATCTTATTTTACTCTTTTTTGTTGTTATTTGTTCTTATTTTACTCTTTTTTGTTGTTATTTGTTCTTCTCATTTTCACTCTTTTTTTTGTTCTTCTCATTTTATTGTGTTTTGTTCTTATCATTTTCACTCTTTTTTTTGTTTTTTCAGAATTTTGTTTTGCTCTTCTCAATTTTTGTTCTCATTTCATTGTCTTGTTATTTTTTTTAGACCTAGATCTATTAAAAGTACAATTATCTTTATTAAAGTTACATTTTTTTCTATTAAAATTACACATTTTTCGATTAAAATTACACTTATATCTATTAAAGTTAAAGTTACACTTATTTCTATTAAAATTACACTTTTTTCTATTAAAATTACACTTATCTCTATTAAAGTTAAAGTTACACTTATTTCTATTAAAATTACACTTTTCTCTATTAAAATTATACTTATCTCTTTTAAAGTTAAAGTTACACTTATTTCTATTAAAATTACACTTTTATCTATTAAAATTACACTTTTCTCTTTTAAAGTTAAAGTTATCTCTTTTAAAGTTAAAATTACACTTATTTCTATTAAAATTACACTTTTCTCTATTAAAATTACACATTTCTCTATTAAAATTACACTTATCTCTTTTAAAGTTAAAGTTACAGCTATTTCTATTAAAATTACATTTATTTCTATTAAAATTACACATTTCTCTATTAAAATTACACTTATCCCTATTAAAGTTAAAGTTACACTTATTTCTATTAGAATTACACTTTTTTCTATTAAAATTACAGATTTCTCTATTAAAGTTACAACTATCTCTATTAAAGTTACATTTTTCTCTACTAAAGTTACACTTATATCTATTAAAGTTACACTCTCAAGGACTACAGTTTTACTCTCAATGGACTCATGTTACATGTTTAATATGGACAAAAGTTACAGTCTCAATGGACTAAAGTTACACTCTCAATGGACTGAAATTACACTTTAATGGACTAAAGTTACACTTTTAATATGGACTAAAGATACACTCTCAATGGACTAAAAATACACTTTAATTGACTAAAATTACACTTTAATGGACTAAAATTACACTTTTAAAAGACTAAAGTTACACTTATAAGTCACTCAATTCACAATGAGTTGTGTTAAAATTGGGAAAATTCAAAATAATATTTGTCGAAAAAACTGAGTTACACTCGTAAAATGCAAAATATATTGTAAATTTGCTTCAAATTTTCAAATTTCAAAATAAAATCCGTCAAACCGTAATTTTTTTTGTTAAAATTACACTTTTTTCCGTTGAAATTACACTTTTAAAACAAGAAAGTGTAGTAACATTTGTATAAAGTTTCACCAAAAAAAAAAAAATTATGCTCAAAATTTTTTTTTGTGTATAATTAATCCATTAGTGAATGTATAATTAAAGCTAGAGAGAGAAAGTGGATTAATTAGTGTATAGGAAACTCATTAGTGTTAAGTATGCTTTTTTGCTTTCAATCTCAACCATCCTTAGTGGAAGATCTAAGGGATGTAGAGAGGACTTATGAACTCAAATATTTTGGTGGACTCATAAGAACTTCACTCTATCTATCTCTCTCTCTCTATATATATATATATAATATATATATATATATATATATATATATATATATATATATATATATATATATATATATATATATATATATATATATATATATATATGTATGTATGTATTTTTATCCTAAAAATATAGTCTCTCCTCTTCTTAACATCTCCCAGAATCCTACTTATTTATGATAAGGGAGGAGCATTTTCTCGCAATTATTTATGATATTTTTGAGTTATGTACTGAGTTTGTTTATGTGTTATGGTCTCATACGCCTAGAGTCAATAATTGCGTCGCGCATGTTTTAGCTCATATTACTCCTCGTGTAGTTGGTAGTTCATTTTGGTTGGATGTTTTACCTCCAATCGCTAACAGTGCTGTAATTTATGATTTATCGTTATTAAGGTAATGCCCTTGTGGGTGTTTTTCTGAACAAAAAAAAATAGAGTCTTGTTTCCTTATTTAGCTAGATTTCTTTTGAATGGAAACCTATTGAGAAGTTTTATTCTTTTACCACGTCCCTGATCGGGGTTGTGTAACGCCCTGACATTTTAAGATAAAACAAGGAGTACAAAAGTAACCTTTTTATTTATTAACAACGTTTACAGAAATAAAAAAAAAAAAAAAACAGAAAAATTGACCAAGGCGCTACCGCCGTATTTCCTCTACAGGAAATACAAGGCTATAATCTTAATTATTAACTTAACACTTGAAGGATTATATTATAGAAGTCTATCGTATTACACATTATTTTTAATACAGCATTAGTTCCTTCCCACATTCTTACTCCCGCATTTCCTTATCACAACAACCTGAAAAGAAATATGAAAGTAACGGATCAACCAACCACAGGCTGAGTATGACTCCGGTTCCCTATAATGGCCTTACGTTCCATTATTTTATTTATTATTATTTTTATTCTTCTCATATGGGTCTCTCAAGAATACATATTATGGAACAAAGAGAATACTTAAAAACAAATGACATAAATCCTTCACTTATCATAATCATATCGGCCTACTATTTCTGAAAAGAGACTTATTACGGAGTCAAGACTCCTCCAGCCTAAGTCCATTTTTGTGTACATAGTATAAGAAATCCGGGTTTGAGACCCATCTCGGCCTTTGCCGGATAACATAATTAACGTTCATATGGGCCATACTTTCCCCTCCCCTCTTTGTTTATATGGGATCATACTCCCCCCTCCCCTTCTTCCACGTACACAGGACAAAATAATGTCGTCTCATTTCAATAATCGTATCCCGAGTGCTATAATTGGCCAATGATGCATTATAACGACAGTACCCTTATAACTTTATAAGATGGTAAATAATATAACATGTGGGCAGTATAACAATCATAAGATGAAATTAACAATAAAACTAATATAACATGTTATTTCTACTATCTTATTTCAAATGTAAACAATTACTTATATCGACGAAGGGTTCCGAAATCATACCTTATTTTTAGAGAAAATTAGTGGTATTAATGAAATTTTATAACCCACTTATCGCTTTCTTATTGGTATACATATTCGAGAAAGATGATATATAAACTCGTAAAATGTTATCAAAATAGTAATGCAAAGCTTCCTATTTATAGTAAGTGGAAACTTAGCCTTGAAGAATTCTATTTGGATAACATTTTCCTACTGAATTCCACGTAACTTAGTACAAAATACATGGCATGCAAAGCTTTCAAACTACATGTCATAAGGCACGTTGCTTTTAGTGCCAAATCATAGTTCCGTCTTGTTATCTTATGTACTCGTCTTTTCGATATTAACTATATTTTCGTATTAGCGGATAATTGTGGACAGCGGGGGTGCCCACGGGGGCGCTTGGGAGGAAGAGAACAAGCGTTTGCATTTTGTATGGAGTCGCCACCAATTTTTATGGGAAATTGGAACCGTTCGAATACCTCGTGTCATGTCAAGACACAAAGTAGTGACATGAACACTAAGCAATCGTTACCCTTAGCATTCTATGTCTAGAATGACTCTCGTGGATGCCAATGAACACGGGTGCTCACGGAGATCTGGAGTAAGGGGTGAGGGTACGTATTAGGAAGCTCTTTTGATCGAACACCTAATCCCGCCCGCCTCGATAGCGGCCTCTACTAATGATTAGGGACATCATTTATACTTGATATATCGTCGGCTATATGGATGCAATGCAACATCCAAGTTTTAATCCTAGCATGTGAGAATTAACTAAGTGGGTTAACACGTAATTTAGCATACAATTAATGTCGAAGTAGGATTTAATGTTCAATTACATGTGAAAACATACAAATGATACAAGAAATATGATAAATACAATAAGAAAATTACAATAATTACATCGGGTTAATGATTTATGTCGAAAATACTTTTAAAACGGATAATTTGAGAAAACGAATAAAGGAAAGAATAATTAACGAACAGATCAGTAGGCGATAATACGATTAATAGTTAATTAATACGTAATTAATTAAACTAAGTCAAGGCAAAAACGGAGTTCAGAGACAGAAATCATCCTGGAACAGCAAAGCAGAAGCCGCGTCCTTTGAATAGGCGCAGCATTCTTTGCGTCTGTTCTGTTTCGACTCCGAATTCGGCCGTGAGCGGAATTGCGAATTGTTAATATTCGTTGGTAAATTTAATGATTGATTAAATTATTTACTCGGATGAAAGTGATTAATATGTTATTTACATATGAATGATGGGTCATAAAACAATAAAACATGGATGAGACGGGATTAAACAAATTAATTACATGGATGAGATGAATTAGTGACGATAAATTAATTAAACAAATTAATGATGTCCAAAACATGACGAATTAATGACGAATAATAGACAGATGAAAATATATCGAAGATCGAATTCCAGAAACTCAATATTAAACGAATTGAATCTCTAAAATCCGGAATTGAATTTAATGACGAAAACCCGCAAATATGAGATTATTTGGGATTTAAGTCGGATTAGATGACGAATTAAACATGTTAATGATGATGATTAATATACATATGAAATTAATATGGTGTATAACAAAGAATTAATGGAAACAAACGAAAACAAATAAACACGAACGAATTACGAGAGATTAGGAAGAAGAAAGGAAGCGAGAATCTGCGGCGCCCTCACGAAGAGGCGCAGCAGAATCTGCGCTCCTTCAAGAGGCGCAGCGATTCTTTCGTCGTCCTTTCTCGACGGTTTGTCTTCTGGAAATCCGTAAAAAGGGTTTTAAATATGGTTTTAGAAATCGGTTTTAAAAGGTATTTTCGACATGAACCTTACATTAATGATACAAAAAGTAAATAACAATAAATAAAAGAGAGATTTACACCCTCAGACTTACATGTTTGACGAAACGAGAAGGACTAAGTTATCGATTAGCGATGCTCGACTCGAACTATAATGCAAATATGAAAGTGCCCTCGTAAGAGGAAAACGATTTAGATTAATTAAGTTGATTGATTGTGGAGTTGGTCAAATTGGTCGGTCATGCAAACGGGGAGGCTGGTACTCAGAAGGATCCGAGCTTACGTGGTCGAATGTTCAAGCACGTAGACGCCAAAAAGTAAGAACAAAGTCTAGAATGCAAAGGGAGAAGAGAAGGGCGGACACTCGCGTGAGAAATATGTGAGACCGAAGGTCTCTATTTATACTAATCACACGACGAAATTATGGTAAGACTAGGATACGGAAGGAAAGATCCGGAAATAACCGACTTAGGTTAAAACACGGAAACTTGGACAAAAAGAAAGCCCTGGGAAAAGGCGCAGCAGGTGCTGCGTCCCTTGGAAGAGGCGCGGACTTGCTTGCGTCCTTTCCCGGTAGGTTCCTCTCGCGCGTAGAAAACGCGTTTGACAGCCTGTCGTATTTTAGGCATAACTTTCTCTACAAGACTCGGATTAAGGTGATTTCGGTGGCGTTGGAAAGCTAAGAAAGAGATCTAGAACTTTCTATGAAATAGGCCTGACCAAAAAAAGTCGTTATAACCTCGTAAAATGGGCCTAAAGTTCGGGTTGTCATTTTAACTAAATGAAATGCACATTTTGTAATGTAAACTTTTAAGTTTAGCCTAAAGAAGTGACATGTGACTCAAAATGAGATATAATCTCAACATTTTATGACATCCTAACCTTAGGTAGACAAGGACATTGCTTTGACTCGGGATTTGACGGTTTATAGAAATGAAGACGGTTTTTGACCCGGACTCCAAATATACTCTAATTACTGTCAAAACGACCGTAATGACACCTAGATGACGACCATGAGGTAGACACAATTTTGGAGCGATCACTTGACGATAAACTTACAAACTGTCATAAATCGTTCCGCGTACCAAACATGCGGCCCAATCATCACCGGGTGTTTGCGGGAGGTGCATAAACGAGGTGTCTACAGAGCCCCCACTTTGACTGAGGCTTGGACAAGGCGAAAGTTAAAGTATAGCTATCAGGTCAATCGAAGATTACAACCTGACGACTATGGCGACGCGAGGCGGTTCAAGGGGTCTGAACCATGGACCTGTCGTCGGGAACATTTTAGAGTCTGTCGACTTCCGGGGAGGGTCGTTTAAAGTCCATTAGACTACGTAAGGAAGCTCGCCAGCCATAAGAAGAGACCATACCTGAGACTTCTTTCTCGAGATGTTTCCGGAGTTGCGTAGGAGCTAAGGTTAAGCGTAGGAGCTAAGGTTAAGCGTAGGAGCTAAGGTTAAGCGTAGGAGCTAAGGGTAAGACCTAAAAGTTATGTAAGGATTGTGCTAGGGTGTGGGACCCTAAAGGAAAGCATCGACGGGAAGGAGGTCAAATATAAGTTCAACCTAAAGGGTAACCAAGGTTTGGGTGTAGGAACTCTAAGAAAATGTGGTCCTAAAGGTGATCCTAAAGGAATAAGGTGATCCTAAAGGAATATGATCCTAAGGGGAAAATTGTATGAACTCTAGGGAGTTTGGGAACCTAAAGAGCTAGGCGTATGAACCTGGGTGTACGAACCTAAAAGGACGGCTGGTATGAGAACTTAAAGGCTTATGAACCTAAGAGGAATTGGATCCTAGGGTTAAGTTTAGGAACTACTGGGTTACTAATTCTTGTTGTAAACGCGTGCGTTTAAGCTTTCTGAGGTATGAGAACTCCAAAAGGATTTACGGATTTATGAACCTAAGGATGTTGGTGTGGGAGCTTAAAGGTTTATGAACCTAAAGGAAGCCATTTTGGGATCTAAGAATCTAGGGGTAAGAATCCTAACTTTGGGTTTACGAACCTAAGGAAGGAGGCTCTGGTTTGGGAACTTCTAGAGAACGACACCTTTGCCGAACTCCGCGGGGAAACAAGAAATATTGTGAGTAGCAGGACACAAAGTGAACTGGCAGGGAAATCTGCTTGGGTCGTCTTCAAACAAACTTCGGAAGAATTCGGAGTTGATGTTGATCTCCATGTCTCGAGAGGGAAAGTCTATCCGCTTACTCTCGTTGGGGAACATAATAAAGGTGTGTCGAAACACCTGTCAGAGAATACTGACTCGTTGTGGCAAGCGAGGTCTTGATAAAGTACTGTTTCTGATACTTACCTGCATGGTTAGTAGCCACACAAGAATGCAATCTAATATATGTACGTAAGCAATTATCACATGGACCTCGAATAAGGAAACACATAGGTTTTCAAAAGTTGTTTCTTTTAAAAGTTATTTAAAACTTGTTCAAAGAAGTTTGTCGTTTGTAATGCGATATGCATATTCAATGGGCTTTAGACACGTGACTGACGCGACGTAGACCTTATGCGAATGTGAAAATATAGACTTAGGTTTGACTGACGCGACACTAACTTAGATTTGACGCGACACAGGGATGACTTTGACAGACTTTGTTTAAGTATGCGCAACCCCTAGCCAAGTGTGGGTGACAATGCGTATCAGTTCCAAAGGTATAAGAATTATGGCATATAAAGGCAAGGCATGAGCCATAGATCATCTGTCTACTGGGACTTCTTTCACCACCGTTTGCTGTAAAAGAGACCCCTCTTGAGACACTATGACTTGGAGAATTGATCTAAGACCCTTGTCATTGTCCGGACCGAGCACTAGCTAGACTTAGAGGAATAAAGGAAGGGTGGCATCTTGGAAGAGAAGCCCCCAGGAGGAGAATATGACTCTGGAATTTGGTAAAAAAGAGACTGGGCGACAATAAGGAGCCCCCAGTATAGAGGTGTTGGTTGTGGAAGGGATGTTAATTGAGATTAAAAGGTTGGGAAAATTGGGATGGTTGATAATTGAAGTGGTTGAAAGTTGGGATTGAAGGTTGGAAGTGAGGATGGTTGTATCCTTGAGGACTGCCTACGTATTCACGTGAAGTGAAATCAAACCAGATCGTAGTTCTGAGGTTTGGTTAATTTTGTTTGGGTGTTGTGGTTGTATCCTTCTTGTGTAAGAAAGGACTGCCTACGTATCCACCTGAAAAGGTGAAATCAAACCATGCTCGTAGTTCAGGTGTGTGCCTAAGCTATATTGTTAGGGCCTTAAAGTGCAGGGGTCACAAGGGTAATATTCCTTTGGTGACTCGAAGAATCGATTTGAGATAACTCCCTCTGATCATAGACCAAAGAGGTATAATTAAGTTTGTAAAAATTTTCTTGTCATGTGAACACACCTAAAAGTGGACCGTAAGGATGATATGGGTATGTCCCGCCCTAGGTAGCAAAGTATTCTAGGACTCCGTGTATGGGTCAAGGTGAAACTGGATTGGATATTTGGAATGTGGAGCTCGAAAATAAGAGGCTTTGATGAACAAATCTCTGGAGCTTGATTTTGTGGTGTTAAGGCTTTATGGGGTTATGGCTTGTAATATGGCTTGGAAATGGAGTCTCTTGGCTTGATGTAGCCTGAGCACATAAAGGTGGGTTAAAATGACGTGGGATCAAGTTTCCATGTCTTGGCCCTAAAGGATGGGTATATTTGACAAACTTGAGAAGATTCTCAAAATTCCTAACTATCTCCTTATAACGGTCTCGAAAGGACTTAGGGTGTGTGAAATGTGAAAGGCTAAGTGGGGGTGCTAGCTAACCATCTTTATTGATGTCTTGATTCCATATAGAATTCAGCATTATTCCGCATTTGATTTCAGACTCAGATTCTTGGTCTAGAATTTATCTCGGCTTTTGCTCAGATTCTTGATTCAGGTTTTTGAGGATAATTTTGACTTTGGGTATTTGACATTGATTTGCTTGATTGAGCCTTCTTCTTTTGACTCATTTGTGTTGGATTATGGGCATAACTACGGGCTTGGATATTGATTTTGGGTATTTCTCTTGATTGAGCCTTGTCTTTGACCGTGGCTCGTATCGTCTTGGATTTGTTTTCTACCATGGATTTGGGTCAGACTAGCACCTTTGGTGTGAAACGGGTTGGTCTTTAGTAACACAGGTTGTTTATTGTGGGGAATGGGCTTGCCTTCCGTCACAGATCGTTAACGAGGGAGATGGTCTGGATTCGTCCTAGAATCTCTAGAGATAGGCTCGTCTTAAACTAGGGTTATATTGTGGTTTCTATTGCCAGACATGGAATAGGTAAGGAAAAGAACACGGAGTTTCAGGTCCTCTACAACTTTGAATGGAACATCATATAAGTGCACTCACATTGACTGTCATGTGTTGTTGTTCATTTTTAAAAAAAGTCTCAAACCAATTCTTGTTGTCACAGGAAAAGGGTAAAGGAGAGATATGATAGGATATGTGGATTGAAAAGTGTGCTTTTATTGAAATGAATAATAAATGAATTTAACATAAGCTCGAGAAGACACGTGACTCGTGGGACAGCCCCCAGATTGTCACTAGGAATGAAAATGGACACAAAGAAAGGCACTAGAACAAATATGAGATAGACAGCCTAGGACTCGGACTCGGATTTGGACTTTGACTCGATTTCAGATCTAGACTCGTAATCATCGGCCCACGCTTGAACGTTTACTCTTCTAGCAACTGGCTTCGGCATCTGACTTTGAGCATTCACCCATTTGAGCACCCCATCCTCGTCATTGGGAACACTGAAAGGGTAATAGTCAAGAAAAGTTTCTTGATAAGTGGTATATCCATGAGGATTGCCTAAGCTACCTTGTGGGCTAAAGTTTGAGAGGGATAACTTCCCGTCTTCGATCATATCCTGAATGACATTTTTTAATTTGTAACATTTCTCTGTATCATGCCCTTTGCCCCTATGATATTCGCAGTAGGCATTCTCGTCCCAGAACTTGGATTTCCTCTCTGGGTTAGGCGTAGGTCCTATAGGCTTCAAGATTCGTCGCTCCATGAGTCTCTGAAGAGCATCGGTGTATGTAATACCAATGTTGGTAAATTTCCTAGGAGGTGTGCCCTTATTTTCGGAAGCCTTTGTAAATGACCCTGAAGGCTCCATGAGGTTGCCTTTGTTGATTTTGATTCTTGGATGAGAAGAACTAGGAATGGATTTCCCACTTATTGCTTCCTCCTTAAGACTGTCAAGTTGAGGGTTTGTCTGGACACTTTTCATCTTGAGAGGTCGGGCATCAAGCTTCTTACTCATTTCAGCAAACTGTTTCTCCATGTTGGAAAGTCGGAAGTTCAGATTATCAATGGCTCCTTCTATTTTGGAGAATTTATTGTTGAAGGTAAGGGAAAGCATGAGCATTCCATTTTGGATATCTTCATCTTCGAGGACATTGATTTCTTTATCATCACGATGATTGAGGAGATGAGAACAATCTAGAGATGGTTCTTCATCATGCTTAATGATATTAGACCCAAGAGGGTCGATCTTCTTGGATTTCTTGGCGGAAGGTGGCTTAGGAAGCTTGCCCTCTTCGATGGTGTGTTTCAAGAGAAAACATTCTTTAATATCATGGCCTCTACCTTGGTGATATAAGCAGTATTTGCTGCCCTTCCAAAGGTTCACCTGTTTCTCCAAAGGTGGATCCGGAGTCGGCCCTATTGGATGTAGCATGCCTTGGGCAGAAAGTCTCTTCAAAGCATCGACATAAGACATGCCTAAATCGGTAAGCACCCTTTGATGTCTCCCCGGTTTCCTTTCAGCTGTTTTCGGCTTTCTAGGACGATTGTTATTGCAAGAGGTAAGCTTTGGACGACCTAGATTAGAGGCTTCCCTAGTTGGCATGTTCTTTTCCACAATTCCATTTTCAAGGCTGAGGACGCGAATGCTCAAATTTTCCACTGTAACTTGAACTCGTAGGACCATGGCATAAACGTCTTGAAGAGACATGGTGATTGTGGCTTGATCTGCTTCGTGACCTTGATGACTGACAGAACTTGCTGGATTCCTACTCGACAGAAATGACGCGCATTACAACTTGATTTGACATGGGATCACGCATACTAAGGCAACAAACAAAGGAAGGGATAAGATGACACATCTAGACTTGACTTGTGAACTCGTGAAATGTCGTGAGCAACATCTCGTGTTTGGACTCATGGTGTTTTGACCTTGACCTTTAGACTCGAGTGTTGACTTTGACAGAGTGACATTTATACAGTTGACCTTATTGACGGGATTGAAGACACGTGTTGATTCTAGACTCGAGGTTTGCTTATAGGTGTTAAGAAGACTGTTGTAGTTTAGACTCAAATATGAGGCCCATTGAGACTCGTGTGTTGAGCCTCGGAACGTGTGACTCGAGTGTTTAGATCCTAATTGAATTGGGGTAGGGGGTCCAAAATGACGGCGTGACGCCTTAGGACTTGACTTGAATTTTGAAAAGACCCAAAATGTAAAGGAAGACGGGTTCGTGACTCGACATAGTTCCGACTAGGACATAGTCGGTTTGAACTTTGACTCTAATTTAGCCCAATTGAATTTACATATTTACATTTACGTGTTTTGAAAATATTTTGATTAAAATGTTTTTTGGTCTTTTTTTTTGGATTTTTTTTTCGAACCTTTTTTTGTTATTTTTTTTTTCGTTTTTTTTAAAATGGGTTTTTAGGCCCGACGTTTGACTCGACATATGGACAGAGTTTCGACTGGGTTTTGCGCTAATCAATGGCCTATTTCGAAATATTTATTTAAAAAAAGGGTTTTGATTTTTGCAAAATTGTCATGGTTGTGTTTAGAAATGGTGATCACGTAAGGTACAAACATTCATACAAGCATTATAACGGGATGCTGAGTGCATTTAAAAGGGTTTTGGTTTAAAGGGTGGGTTGCCATACCGAACCATCAAACCCAAAGTCTGTGGAGAGGCTCGTACCAAACAAGAGTAAGGCCGATTCCTAGTCCATTTCCTCAAGTAGTGAAAGTCCTTGATACAAACAAGAGTAAGTACCATGGTATGGATGACATCAATCGCTATCCATCCTTAGGCCCAAATAAGAATTAGGACCGTTTAGACGGGACGATTGGTCTAATGGGTTGGGTTGGGCCTAGGAAGGCCGAATAAACGATCTAGGAAGACCGAGTTATAAAAACCGACTATTGTCTTGTACAAACTATTCCCTAACCTTGTTCAAGTTTCACCCTTGGCTACACGTAAGTATATTATCCCCAGCGGAGTCGCCAAACTGTGGACAGCGGGGGTGCCCACGGGGGCGCTTGGGAGGAAGAGAACAAGCGTTTGCATTTTGTATGGAGTCGCCACCAATTTTTATGGGAAATTGGAACCGTTCGAATACCTCGTGTCATGTCAAGACACAAAGTAGTGACATGAACACTAAGCAATCGTTACCCTTAGCATTCTATGTCTAGAATGACTCTCGTGGATGCCAATGAACACGGGTGCTCACGGAGATCTGGAGTAAGGGGTGAGGGTACGTATTAGGAAGCTCTTTTGATCGAACACCTAATCCCGCCCGCCTCGATAGCGGCCTCTACTAATGATTAGGGACATCATTTATACTTGATATATCGTCGGCTATATGCATGCAATGCAACATCCAAGTTTTAATCCTAGCATGTGAGAATTAACTAAGTGGATTAACACGTAATTTAGCATACAATTAATGTCGAAGTAGGATTTAATGTTCAATTACATGTGAAAACATACAAATGATACAAGAAATATGATAAATACAATAAGAAAATTACAATAATTACATCGGGTTAATGATTTATGTCGAAAATACCTTTAAAACGGATAATTTGAGAAAACGAATAAAGGAAAGAATAATTAACGAACAGATCAGTAGGCGATAATACGATTAATAGTTAATTAATACGTAATTAATTAAACTAAGTCAAGGCAAAAACGTAGTTCAGAGACAGAAATCATCCTGGAACAGTAAGCAGAATGCGTCCTTTGAATAGGCGCGGCCGATTCTTTGCGTCTGTTCTGACTCAATTTCAGGCCGTGAAGTTTTAATTGCGAATTGTTAATATTCGTTGGTAAATTTAATGATTGATTAAATTATTTACTCGGATGAAAGTGATTAATATGTTATTTACATATGAATGATGGGTCATAAAACAATAAAACATGGATGAGACGGGATTAAACAAATTAATTACATGGATGAGATGAATTAGTGACGATAAATTAATTAAACGAATTAATGATGTCCAAAACATGACGAATTAATGACGAATAATAGACAGATGAAAATATATCAAAGATCGAATTCCAGAAACTCAATATTAAACGAATTGAATCTCTAAAATCCGGAATTGAATTTAATGACGAAAACCCGCAAATATGAGATTATTTGGGATTTAAGTCGGATTAGATGCGAATTAAACATGTTAATGATGATGATTAATATACATATGAAATTAATATGGTGTATAACAAAGAATTAATGGAAACAAACGAAAACAAATAAACACGAACGAATTACAGAGGACGAAGGAAGAAGAAAGGAAGCAGGAACTGCGGCAGCCTCACGAAGAGGCGCAGCAGGAACTACGCTCCTTCGAAGGGGCGCAGCAGTTGCTGCGTCCTTTCTCGACGGTTTGTCTTCTGGAAATCCGTAAAAAGGGTTTTAAATATGGTTTTAGAAATCGGTTTTAAAAGGTATTTTCGACATGAACCTTACATTAATGATACAAAAAGTAAATAACAATAAATAAAAGAGAGATTTACACCCTCAGACTTACATGTTTGACGAAACGAGAAGGACTAAGTTATCGATTAGCGATGCTCGACTCGAACTATAATGCAAATATGAAAGTGCCCTCGTAAGAGGAAAACGATTTAGATTAATTAAGTTGATTGATTGTGGAGTTGGTCAAATTGGTCGGTCATGCAAACGGGGAGGCTGGTACTCAGAAGGATCCGAGCTTACGTGGTCGAATGTTCAAGCACGTAGACGCCAAAAAGTAAGAACAAAGTCTAGAATGCAAAGGGAGAAGAGAAGGGCGGACACTCGCGTGAGAAATATGTGAGGTCTCTATTTATACTAATCATACGACGAAATTATGGTAAGACTAGGATACGGAAGGAAAGATCCGGAAATAACCGACTTAGGTTAAAACACGAAAACTTGGACAAAAAGAAAGCCCTGGGAAAAGGCGCAAAGTCGCTGCGTCCCTTGGAAGAGGCGCAAAGACTTGCCGCGTCCTTTCCCGGGTAGGTTCCTCTGCGCGTAGAAAACGCGTTTGACAGCCTGTCGTATTTTAGGCATAACTTTCTCTACAAGACTCGGATTAAGGTGATTTCGGTGGCGTTGGAAAGCTAAGAAAGAGATCTAGAACTTTCTATGAAATAGGCCTGGCCTAAAAAAGTCGTTATAACCTCGTAAAATGGGCCTAAAGTTCGGGTTGTCATTTTAACTAAATGAAATGCACATTTTGTAATGTAAACTTTTAAGTTTAGCCTAAAGAAGTGACATGTGACTCAAAATGAGATATAATCTCAACATTTTATGACATCCTAACCTTAGGTAGACAAGGACATTGCTTTGACTCGGGATTTGACGGTTTATAGAAATGAAGACGGTTTTTGACCCGGACTCCAAATATACTCTAATTACTGCCAAAACGACCGTAATGACACCTAGATGACGACCATGAGGTAGACACAATTGTTTGAGCGATCACTTGACGATAAACTTACGAACTGTCACAAATCGTTCCGCGTACCAAACATGCGGCCCAATCATCACCGGGTGTTTGCGGGAGGTGCATAAACGAGGTGTCTACAATAATATAAAAAATATCATTAGGGTTAATTAATAATATATATTCTCATCCTTAATCCTTGTGCCATATCAAAGAGGAAGAAAAATAGCAGATTAGAGGGAGTATTTTTTTTTCGAGATATTACATTCTAACCTCCTTAAAATAAGTTTCGTCCCGAAACTCGAATATAGGAAATGAAATAGTTAAAAGCTTCGTTATTTCAAGAGTCAAAAGAGTTGCAATAGTTTAATTTAATAAAAGCCTTTTAATCACATTCGTGAAATGAGTAAAAACAAGTATGTCAAATATAATGGAACACAAGAATTTCCGTCGCGAACAAAAAATCGAGTAATCCAATTCAAAGACAAACTCAATTCATGCGTTAATAGGCGCTGAACCGGTTATTAGATGCCTCTAATAACAAGTCCTAACGTCCAACCAATCGCATAAAACCAATGAAAACAAAAATTAAAAAGTTTATTTTAAATTTTTTTGTAAGCACTTTTTTTTAATATACAACATAAAATTTTAAAATGCCACCAAGATTAACTCGAACTAGTTTTTTTTTTTTTTTTTTCTTTCAAAAAAATTGTAGTATGTGAAAGAGTTTGAATATCAAAATTTCGAAATCATGAAAACAAAATCAAGATATAATGAGTGGAAGTGTAAAGAGTAAAATCTTAAAGGTAAAATGTCCCGAAACTCTCTTAACGTATCGCACATCAATAAGTATGCATATATCTCATAAGACTGGCAACTACATGCAATGCACGCACAAGAAAAAAACAGATCACCCAACCTATGTATCATTAAAGATATGTACGAATTCAGAAACAAGTCAATTAAACAAGTAATCCGAGACACTTTATATCTACCCCACTCTCTTTTAGTCGGTTTCTATGTGTTTGATACGAGTTATATACTAGACCGAAAATCTATTGCCCCGCCCTACTAGACGTATGGCCGAAGGCTCACCAAATAGTTTCATGGTGGCTCTGATACCAAAACCTAGCTCTGATACCAATCTGTAATGCCCCGAAAAGCAGACAGACAGCTCAAAATATCTCTCTTTATAAATAATAAACAGCAGCGGAATTACAAGGGCGTGACCGCCGTATTCTACCTTCAGAGAATACAAGGCTTATATAATAAAATAAATATAAAAACACTTTTTAAAGCTAAAACTAATAACTCTGTAACATATTCATCCTATTAGGTCATTGATCCTATCTGAAATTCCTCACACTTTTCCTTCCCCGACACTTGTACCTGAAAAAGAATGAAAGTAACGGAATCAGCCAACCACAGGCTGAGTATGACTCCGGTCACCTCCATCGGCCCTACTTTCCTCGTTTCAATATTTTAATAATGTCTCACAAGGCTGTGTGATAGGTTACATGGGTGCAATTGAATCATAAAATAGACATGCACAACCTGTCATTTTGATATGCAACATTTCATTTTACTTTTATACCGGTCTACCATTATTGAAAGGAGAGACATTACGAAGTCAAAACTTCTCCGGGCCAAGCCCACCTCCATGTACATAGATAGGATAAGAAATCCGGGTCTGAGACCCATCTCGGCCATTGCCGGATAACATAATTATCAATCATATGGGGTCATGCTTCCCCCTCCCCTCATTGTTCATATGGGGCCATACTTCCCCCTCTCCTCATCGTTCATATGGGGTCATACTCCCCCCTCCCCTCATCGTTCATATGGGGTCATACTTCCCCCTCCCCCTCCTTCCATGTACATAGGACAAAATAATGTCGTCTCTATCCAATAATTGTATCCCGAATGCGACAATTGGCCAATTATGCAATATGACAACAACCACCTTATCACAATCATATTTTCATAAGACGGTAATTAATATAACATGTGAGTAGTATAACATCAAAAGATAAAATTAACAATAAAACTATTATAACCAGCACTACTACAAATACAGGCAACCACAACGGCCCTTTAACAACGCTTATTCACGAAAATCATCAAAACACGTTGTAGAATTGATTCCGCGAATTTTACCAAACTTAATTACAACGGTTCTGTGTTGTTAACCGTTGTTATTGGTTTTAACAACGGGTCATACTTGAAGAACCGTTGTTAATAAAAAAAACTAATAACAACGGTTAAATTTTAACCGTTGTTAATGGTTTAGCGCCAAATTAGTGAAAAGTAATCACAACGGTTATATTAGAACCCGTTTTTAATACGTTTTAACAACGGTTGTAGACTCAATAACCGTTGTTATTAATATTATGAAAATCTTAAGAATAACATATTGCTTTATTCTGCTATACGCTACAAACACAAACACAAGCTAATACTGCTACTATATCATCCTCCATTCCTCCCTGATCGTCTCTCTGTCTTCATCTCCGTCACTGTTGTCACGTCTTCTCTCCCTCATCGTGTTTATCAATCAGGTATATATATGTTTCTTAGCAACGCTTATAACTAGATATAGGATTTTTTGGGTTATTATCTAATTTGTTGATAATTTAGCTTAATTGTTTTCCTGAATTTCGTTTATTTGTTTGCATATTATTGTATTTTCTGAATTAGTTGCCTATTATTACGAATGTAGAATAATGACTCGAACTTGGATGATTGATGCAAATATGAGTGACCGCACCTACAAGGATGGTTTAGCTGAATTTTATGAATTCGTTTCGAACAATTTGAAAGGTTCTTCTAGTATTGCATGTCCTTGTGAAAGATGTGGTAATATTAGCTATATGGCTTTTCCGGACGTTAAAATACACCTAGAAAAGTGGAGATTTAGTCGATCCTATACACTTTGGATTTTTCATGGGGAATCATTAGAGGAAGAGAATAACTCTGAAGAAGATGATGTTGAGGTACACGAAAGGCTAACTGATGATCCTGAGTTTGCCGAGTTTTTTGAGTTGGAAGAGTTGGAAGTAGAGAAGTTGAATGTTGGGTCTATAGATAATGAAGAGAATGATGATGAGTCCATTGCTTTTAAAGATGTAGGTGATGACACTAGTAATTGGGATGACCTTAACAACATGTATGAGAAGTTGTGTGAGTCCGAAGCACCTCTGTATCCTGGTTGTAAGTTCACAAAAATGTCGGCCGTGGTGAAGTTGTATAATATCAAGGGGGCAAATGGGGTGAGTGACACGTGTTTCACTAGTTTTTTAGCCTTGATAAAGGAGTTGCTTCTTGATGGTAATGTTCTACCTGTTAAGACATATGAGGCGAAAAACTAATAAGAGGAGTGGGTATGAAATATGAGAAAATACATGCATGTCCAAATGATTGCATATTGTATCGGAAATTATATCAAAACTTAACCAATTGCCCTAAATGTTTGGAGTGGCGTTATAAGGATAAGGAAGGGATCCGGCTAAGGTGTTGTGGTATTTTCCATTGATACCAAGAGTCATAAGGATTTATGCGAATCCCGATGATGCAAAAATGTTAACTTGGCATGAAACAGGAAGAATAAATGATGGAAAGCTAAGACACCTGGCAGATGGTAAGCAATGGAAATCGTTCGACGCTAAGTATCCCGAGTTCGGCAATGAACCTAGAAACTTACGTCTAGCGCTGTCCACCGATGGAATGAACCCACACGGAAACATGAGTAGCCAACATAGTACTTGGCCAGTAGTGTTGGCTATTTATAACTTACCTCCATATGTGTGCATGAAAAGAAAGTATTTGATGTTGTCGTTGTTAATTTCCGGTCCTAAACAACCTGGAAATGATATAGATGTATATTTGGAACCTCTTCTAGATGATTTGCGATTGTTGCGGGATAGTGGGATAGAAGTATTTGATGCATATAAGAACGAAACTTTCAATTTGAGAGCGATGTTATTGTGTACAATAACGACTATCCTACTTATGGCGACCTTTCTGGGCACACGGTTCATGGGAAAGAGGCTTGTCCATTGTGTGGGGAGGATATCGAGTCCGAATACTTGAAGTCTTCTCGTAAGTATGTGTATATGGGAAATAGGAGGTTCTTGTCTCATGACCATTGTTATCGCAAGATGCTGAAAGCATTCAATGGAAGACAAGAACTTCGTCAACCTCCTAGAATTTTGAGTGGGCATGAAGTTTATCAGAAAGTAAAGCATATTGAGATAGATTATGGGAAGAAGAGCCGCTCTAAATTGTCTACTCGTGGGTATAAGAAAAGATCCATATTTTTTGATAAACTTCCATATTGGCACGACTGGAGGTCGGCATTGCCTCGATTTCATGCACATTGAGAAAAATGTCTGTGATAATATTATCAATACCCTTTTGAATGTTCCTGGTAAAACAAAGGATAACGCCGCAATAGGAAGATATGAAAATGATGGGTATTAGGCTAGAGTTGGCACCACAGAAGAGAGGTAATCGTACATTTTTACCGCCAGCAGCTTTTACCCTTTCACGGAATGAGAGAAAAGAGTTCTGTGCATGCTTGAATGGAATTAAAGTGCCACATGGTTATTCGTCGAACATCAAAAGCCTAGTGTCGATGCAAGACCTAAAACTCACCGGGTTAAAGTCACATGATTGTCACACTTTGATGCAACAATTACTACCTGTGGCTATTCGTTCCATTTTACCCGAAAAGGTAAGATATGCTATAACTAGATTCTGTCTCTTCTTCCATCCATATGCGAAAAGTCATCGATCCCGATGACGCGGATTCATTGCAGGACCTCGTTGTAACCTCTCTTTGTCATGGTTGGAAATGTATTTTCCACCCTCTTTCTTCACTATCATGATTCATCTGACCATTCACTTGGTTAGGGAGATTTTGTACCTTGGGCCCGTGTACTTGAGATACCAGTATCCTTTCGAAAGATTGATGAAAGTCTACAAGGACTATACATCTAATCGGTATCTTCCGGAAGGTTGTATTGCTGAACGCGCTATTTTAGACGAAGCTCTTTCATATTGTTACGCTCATCTCTCCCCTGAGGAGTTGATTGGCGTTCCTAAGAATCGTCATAGTGACTGGATGACCGGAAAAGGTATTAGGGGCCGGGTTGAAAAAATTGTGACACGTGAAATGTTGCATTTAGCACACATGTATGTGCTAAACAACGAAGATGAGGTGCAACCTTATATTCAACAACACAAAGATGAGCTCAAATACGATCACCAAAACAAGACCGAGAAGTGGATTGCGAACGAGCATACGAAGACGTTTCCAGAGTGGTTTAGGAATATTGTCTTACAGTGTACTGATCAAACTGGTGATGACATCTCTCCTAGGTTACTACGTCTTGGTTTAGGTCCAAATGCCAGGGTCAACTTTTACAACAGTTTTGCCATTAATGGATATACTTTTTACACCCGCGAGCAAGATGAGGTGAGCACAATGCAAAATAGTGGTGTGAGTTCTGAATTTGAGGCAATGCACTTTGTGTAGGGTAATATCCGTATAAGACCCTTTAAATTTAGGACTATAACATAAATTTAACATGTGAAATATGGTCATAAACGAAATACAATGAAAAACGATTAAGCACAAGAATTAACCTTCGGTCCTAGTGCAATTCGGCAATGAGAGATCAAAGTAGACCTCCTCCTAATTGTTGCACCCAATAACGTCTGAGAATATGCCCTTGTGCTAGAAATGTGTTCTCTAATTGCCTTGCAATATTGAGAGAACTTGATGTGAGTTTTATCAGATGTGAGATCTAGGTTTCAGAGAGAAAGTGATCTCCAAAACCCTAATTTTGTTATCAAAATGAATTAGGTTTCAAAAGGAGAGAAGGCTCTCCTTTTGTTGCCTCGGTCCGCGGGTCACTAGAGGAGGGAGTGGGCTTTCCACTTTCTCCCCATTTAACTCGTGATCCGACTCGTCTCGCTAAAATGTATATGACGCGGTTTTTATTATAAATCGTCATCGGTTATCGGCTATTAAAATATCAACTAATAACACGGGTTAGTTGAAGTATTAATACATGTCCGACAAAGACGATATTGTATAATTAATTTATTCAATATACATTAATCGAATATAAATCGTTTACATTCAATTTACGAATTAACTGCTTAATTCGCCTTAGCCCATTTTATTTAATCCGTATTAAATAAAATATCTCAACATCACGTTTGACTAATTACTAGTCAATAACTCGGACTAATCGGTTAGTCAAAATTGGCATCAACATGACTTGTATTTTCATCTTGTCACATCTCTCAAACGTATCCTATAGGTGTGACTTTTAGGGACCAGTTGATCACCGCCATCTGCATGACAATAACGTCAAACTTATCTAGCAAGCCAACCGTTATTGATAAACGTGGATCAACTGATAATAATACCAAAAGTATGCCCTTTGATCCTTTTAGAGATTTATAAGTCCTTGCACTAATCGTTAAGGACACCACCCCAACAAGCTCCCACTTGTCCGTACAAGTGTATGTGCAATGACGTTATCCGCACTAACTGGAGGACACATCTCCAACAAACTCCCACTTGTCCGTACAAGTGTATGTGCGATAACCGATTCTCATATTCATTTAAAATTTCTCCCACTCAATGTAAAACGATTTGCAGATCTGGATCCGCAAAGGTCGTATTTTACAATCGATCTGTATCAAGAGTGGTTTCCCCGACTAGAGAGTAACTTAACTGATAAAACGAATCCGTATTCGAGCATGGCCATGCATTTCGATTCTGACTCCTCGAGTGGCCCTGAGAAATATCGAGTACCTGATAAAGGCTGAATATTTCCTTCAACTCGACTCCTTCCGATCTAAGCACAGCATGAAATGACCCAGAAAAAATCTACTTGGCCCCCTGTTACGGATGACCGTGAGAAAGAAACCAAAGTCACCCAAAATCTGCCGTAGTCTCAAGAGACAGTCGATAGTCAAAATAATCGACTCTTAGGATCACCATGGAGGTCCTATCCACGACCGGGCACCGAATGTTATAAAACATTTAGGACTCCACGTCGATGTCACATTTGTGTCCTACGAAATATCCGTATAAATCGCCTCTGTGATTGGTCGGGTCAACCCTTTTGACTTATGGCTCGTTGAACCCACCATCAACCAACGTCACAAAATAATTACTTGAGTTATCACTCACGTGGGCAATTAAGGACCAAAAATATAATGTTTGTTCAGTTCACTTTGTGGTGTTCAAAATTTGTCGTACAAATCCACATGAAAAACAAAATATATAAATATCAAAACGATGATGTTGTATAGAGTACAAAAGAGAATGAATCTAATCCATAAAAGAGTACTACAACTTAGGAACACGTTTAATTCCCATGGAATTAACGTGCCCTTCATGCTTATCTTGTCGTAAAGGTTTAGTGAGAGGATCTGCTATCTTATCATCTGTAGCAATATTTTCTATCACTACTTCCTTTTGCTCCACGTAATCTCGGATTAGATGAGCTTTCCGTTGTACATGTCTAGACTTGTTGCTAGACTTTGGCTCCTTAGCTTGGAAGCTGGCACCACTATTGTCGCAATAGATGGTGATCGGGTCATTCGAACTAGGCACTACGGATAGTCCATGTAAGAATTGACGCATCCATATCGCTTCCTTTGTAGCTTCGTCGACGCGGCATAGTACTCGGACTCGGTCGTAGAATCTCTTTAATAGTTTGTTTGGAACTCTTCCACCGATCGGTGCCATTAAGAGTAAAAACGAATCCGGACTGAGATTTCGAGTCATCTCGATCCGTTTGGAAGCTAGCATCTGCGTAACCGGTTGCGCATAGCTTTTGAGGGCCTCCATAAGTCAATGCCCAATCTTTAGTCCTCCGTAGGTACTTAAGAATGTTCTTGACAGCCAACCAATGTGATTCACCTGGATGCTGTTGGAATCGACTTGTCATACTCAATGCATATGCCACGTCCGGACGTGTGCATATCATGGCATACATGATTGATCCTATAGTCGAGGCATAAGGAATCCGTGTCATGCGCTCTTTCTCTTCCGGTGTCTCTGGTGCCTGAGACTTGCTCAAATGCACCCCTGGAGCCATAGGAAGAAACCCCTTTTTGGAGTTAGTCATGCTGAATCTCTCTAGGACTTTGTCTATGTAAGACTCTGGTGAGAGATAACATCCGACGTGATCTATCTCGATAGATACGGATGCCCAAAATTCTTTGTGCCTCACCCAGATCTTTCATCTGGAAATGGTTTTTCAACCATACTTTCACCGAAGTTAAGAGAGGTATGTCATTCCCAATCAGGAGTATGTCGTCAACATACAATATTAGAAAGACAATCTTGCTCCCACTCGACTTGATATACAGACATGGTTCCTCGACCGATCGAATGAATCCATTTTCTTTTATCACTTGGTCGAAGCGATGATTCCAACTCCGAGATGCTTGCTTAAGTCCATAAATGGAACGCTTAAGCTTGCACACTTTCTTAGGATGTTGTGGATCGATGAAACCTTCGAGTTGTACCATGTACAACTCTTCCTCCAAAAAGCCGTTTAAGAAGGCGGTTTTCACGTCCATTTGCCAAATTTCATAGTCATGAAAAGCGGCAATCGCTAAGATAATCCGAATGGAACGCAGCATGACTACGGGTGCAAAGATCTCATCATAGTGCAAATCTGGCACTTGGGTGAAACCTTTAGCAACTAGTCGTACTTTGTAGATATCTTGTTGACCTTCCACAGAATGCTTTATCTTGTAAAGCCATTTGCATTGAAGGGGACGAACCTTGGCAGGTAAGTCAACAAGATCCCACACGTTGTTCTCATACATGGAGTCCATTTCGGATTGCATGGCCTCAAGCCATAGATTTGAGTCAGAACTAGTCATGCCACCTTTATAGGTTACGGGTTCACTACTCGTTAAGAGTAGAATGTCATCTATGTCATGTTCCTCGACCATACCAATGTATCATCCTGGAGGAATAGAGACTCTTCCCGACCTCCTAGGTTCCTCAGAATATTTACATGGCCGGGATTGAAGGAACTGGTTCCTCCAATGGTTGCTCGGTATTTGGTTCTGGAATCTCCGACAATTCGAAGGTTCTATCACTCTTTGCATTCTCGAGAAATTCCTTCTCTAAGAATGTCGCACTAGCCGCAACAAAAACACGTTGTTCGGTTGGCGAATAGAAGTAATGACCAAGTGTTCCTTTAGGATAACCTATAAAGTATGTCTTGACCGATCGCGGGCCGAGCTTATCCTCGTGTCTCCACTTGACATAAGCCTCGCAGCCCCAAACCCGTATAAAGGACAAGTTAGGGACCGTTCCCTTCCATAGTTCATATGGAGTCTTGTCAACGACTTTAGACGGACTTCGGTTAAGTATTAGAGCAAATGACGAGAAGAGCATAACCCCACAATGAGTCGGGCAACACGGTGTGACTCATCATGGATCGAACCATATCAAGTAGTGTTCGATTTCTCCGTTCGACACACCATTCAACCGAGGTGTTCCGGTGGAGTTAATCGTAAGGCAATCCCACGATCTTTGAGGTGTTGATCAAACTCATAAGAAAGATACTCGTCACCACGATCTGAACGTAGTGTTATAATCTTTCTACCCAGTAGGTTCTGTACCCTATTCTGGTATTCTTTGAATTTCTCAAAGGATTCACTTTTATGCTTCATTAAGTAGACATAGCCATATCTACTTAAATCGTCCGTGAAAGTGATGAAATACCTATAGCCTTCTCGTGCGGTGATTGACATAGGTCCACATACATCCGTGTGTATGAGTCCTAATAGGTCAGCAGCGCGCATTCCAACACCTTTGAAGGAAATACGAGTCATCTTACCGATGAGACATGATTCACACGTGCCAAATGATTGAAAATCAAAGGCCGAGATAGCTCCATTTTTGATGAGCTGTTTTACGCGTTTCTCATTAATGTGTCCCATACGGCAGTGCCATAGATACGTTTGATCTTTGTCACCAACCTTTAACTTTTTATTCATTACGTGTAATATTTCGTGGTCGATCTAAAACATAAATTCCGTTCATGGAGATTGCCTTGCCATAAATCATATCGTGTAATGAGAAAATGCAAGTATTATTCTCTATTACAAATGAAAAACCAAGTTTGTCAAGTGCGGCCAAATAATGTTTTTCGAAAGACTGGGTACATAATAGCAGTTATATAAAAATAACTCAAATCCGCTAGGAAGCTGGATCACGTATGTTCCCCTCGAGACGGCAGCCACTCGTGCTCCATTCCCGACACGCTGGTCCACCTCACCCTTTACGAGGGGTTCGATGTTTCGGAGCCCCTGCACATGATTACACATATGAGAACCACAACCAGTATCAAGTACCCAAGTTCCGTAACTTGCGTGGTTAATCTCAATCATATGAATAAAAGTAGAAGAGGATGAAGACATACCAACAGGTTTAACGCGACCTGCCTTTAAGTCCTCATGATAAACATGACATGTACGCCTCCAATGCCCAATCTTGTGGCAATGATGGCATTCCATGTTTTCATTCTTGCTCTTTGTCGCGCTGAGGTGCTCGACTCACCAGCCCACTCTTACCCGAACCCGACTTCTTGAACTTCGGTTTACCTACTTTTGCTAGGTCTCGCTTTAGCTTTGCCCTTACCCTTGCCCTTGTTTGACACAACGAGAACATCCTGTTTCATGCTCCCACTGAACTTCATGTCCTTCTCGGTCTGTACGAGAAGAGAGTGCAGTTCATGGGGACTTTTCTTCAAATCATTCATATAGTAATTCGCTCTAAAGAGCGCAAAACCATCGTGGAGTGAATGAAGCATGCGGTCAATAACAATGTTCTCGCCGATCTTACAATCAAGCGTCTCCGACTTCTCGACATTCTCAATCATGCCGAGAATGTGTGGGCTAACTAGTTGGCCCTTCGAGTCTCGCATCAAAGAAGCGAGTGGTATGCTCATAGGTCACGATTCTCGGTGCTTTCGAGAATTCCTTAGTGAGCGTGGTGAAAATCTTGTTTGCACCATGGGCTATGAAGCGTTTCTGCAAATTGGGTTCCATTGCAAAAATGAGTACGTTTTTAATCGCACCCGCTTCCATACAGAAATCGTTAAACTTGGCGATCTCATTAGCTCTAGCCGTGGGACCTGGGTTTGGCGGGATGGGCTCTATTAGATATTTGAGCTTCCGTCACGGCGGCAAAGATTCCGTAATGCCGCCTCCCGGTCCGCGAAGTTTGATCCATCATTCTTCATCGAGTAGACCGATTCATCCGATTCATGAAGATCCGAAACCAGGACTCACGGTCCAATGTGGCACTTGGCATTGGGTCGCTAGTTGGACCAGCCATTTCGTTATAGCAGTTTAAAAATTCGTGTTCTACACTGAAAAAGAAAGAAAAACAAAAACGAAATAAGCAACTCATCGAGGTGATTTAAGTCTATTTAAAAATTCATTTTAACGTGTAGACTCTCGCACTTGCATAATTGATCTCCCTCAAGAATAATACAAGTGATCCCAAGACTCAATTTCTGTAAATTGATAAGCCAACTGTTTAGCTAATTCTTCCGTAAGAACTCTTGGTCGATAGATTTCCGTAAATCCTATCTATAGTCCACCATAATCACAGGATCGCATTTAGTGACCATAGTGTTGAGATAAAATAGGTCAATCAGTTCCAACTTACCCGACGTAGAAGGGGTCATATTATGCCTACCGACGAAGAAGGGACTCATTGGAGTTTGACCTATAAAGACCATTCTCAATTTTGGTTTATACGAGGAAGATCCCATCAACTTAATTTTAATTCATATTAAGTGAACGAATAACTAGCGTCTGCGTGAATGAATTAATTTAGGTGATGGCTTAGCATAGATCGTGTGACATGAGAATGTCAAAGAAAACTAACTCGTGACCTCTATATGTGTCAGTTTTCATGCAATAATTAGGTGGTTTGGTTTTAGGCGGAATATGATGCAAATTATCGTTACGAAAAATAAATAAAAGAATGCAATACGCAAATAAAATTCCTAGTGTGGCCTATCCTAGTAAAAAGAACATGATACAACTTTGGAATCCACCGTTGGACCCGAAAAGCTTGTCTTGATGTTCCATCTTTGACCTTGCAGCGGGAGTGAGCATCCGATCTCCATCTTTGGTCTTCTCAAAATATAAACCTATTTACATTCTAAAAACAAAAAAAACTGTAATTACAAGTGAAAAATCCAAAACGGAGATACGAGATCTCAAAATACAACCAAGACCGTGTTCCATCATTACGGTAACACGTTCTACTAAGGCCACACTAAGTTACAACCGTTTGTAAAATAAATAAATACGTAACAAAAGCATTCAAGACATTCAACAATAACGATAAATAAAATGCATCAACTAAAACAAATTTATTCGTGACATAATTCCGTAATTATGTTAAATTTATCCAAACCACCTTTTAACGATTAAAATTTATGTGACAAAACCGCTTCTATCAATTTAATTTTAATCTATTACAATCCGTTACTTTAAATACGCTTTAAAATAACTCAATGGTACGTGTGTGAACCGTTTCACAATCATAGCGAGTGTACAATATCCGTATAAAGTACATATTAAGGCCAAAAGAAAATTTAAAACAAAAGGAATAAATTTTCAAAGCTGCCAGAATAAAAATCCCTCGATCCAGGGACATGAGTGCTCGATCGAGGAACAAAAGGGCTCGATCGATCGAATCGCTAGTCGATCGAGAGGTATGCTAATCGAGAAAGTACTCGATCGACGCATTACTAGAGGTCGATCGAGGGCTTTATCGAGAAATCGCTCGATCGAGTACGAGGACTTCTCGATCGAGCGGTGGGGTTTTAAACAGGGTCGATCGAGTCGCAATTACTCGATCGAGAAAAAACAACAAGGAAGGGCTCTCGATCGAGTAGAAACATGCTCGATCGAGGGCAAAAACATTTTGAAAACATGAAACCCTCGTGAAAACAGTTTTGACGAAACAAAAACATCTCAATTTTGATCAAAACCGCATCAAAACAATTTTACAATCTGACAAAACTTGACATATTGCTATAATCTCCGTATAAAATAACAATATGTAAAAGAACAAATCGAAAATAGAAACAAAACAGCCGTGTAAAACATGTGACGGCACGGTTTTCAAGACAAAAAAAATTCAGCCGTGTAAAAAAAATTTACCAGCCGTGTAGATTTTGTACAATAACAAGATCGTTTCAAATCGATTTATGAAAAATCACAATGAAAATTTACGTGGCCTCGCTCTGATACCACTTGTAGGGTAATATCCGTATAAGACCCTTTAAATTTAGGACTATAACGTAAATTTAACATGTGAAATATGGTCATAAACGAAATACAATGAAAAACGATTAAGCACAAGAATTAACCTTCGGTCCTAGTGCAATTCGGCAATGAGAGATCAAAGTAGACCTCCTCCTAATTGTTGCACCCAAGAACGTCTGAGAATATGCCCTTGTGCTAGAAATGTGTTCTCTAATTGCCTTGCAATATTGAGAGAACTTGATGTGAGTTTTATCAGATGTGAGATCTAGGTTTCAGAGAGAAAGTGATCTCCAAAACCCTAATTTTGTTGTCAAAATGAATTAGGTTTCAAAAGGAGAGAAGGCTCTCCTTTTGTTGCCTCGGTCCGCGGGTCACTAGAGGAGGGAGTGGGCTTTCCACTTTCTCCTCATTTAACTCGTGATCCGACTCGTCTCGCTAAAATGTATATGACGCGGTTTTTATTATAAATCGTCATCGGTTATCGGCTATTAAAATATCAACTAATAACACGGGTTAGTTGAAGTATTAATACATGTCCGACAAAGACGATATTGTATAATTAATTTATTCAATATACATTAATCGAATATAAATCGTTTACATTCAATTTACGAATTAATCATGCAATTCGCTTTAGCCCATTTTATTTAATCCGTATTAAATAAAATATCTCAACATCACGTTTGACTAATTACTAGTCAATAACTCGGACTAACTGGTTAGTCAAAATTGGCATCAACATGACTGTATTTTCATACTGTCACATCTCTCAAACGTATCCTATAGGTGTGACTTTTAGGGACCAGTTGATCACCGCCATCTGTATGACAATAACGTTAAACTTATCTAGCAAGCCAACCGTTATTGATAAACGTGGATCAACTGATAATAATACCAAAAGTATGCCCTTTGATCCTTTTAGAGATTTATAAGTCTTTGCACTAACTGTTAAGGACACCAGCCCCAACACTTTGCTACTTCAAAAGATAAAAAGCCTATTTGGGGAAAATGCCTTTATTATGGTGTTATTCAAGAAATAGTGGTACTAGATTACATTGATTTCACAATGCCTTTGTTTCGATGTAACTGGGTTGATAACAACATCCATTGTGTCCGAAATGATAAGATGGGATTTACGTTGGTCAATCTGGGTAAGGTTGGCAATAATAAGGATGATCCTTTCATAATGGCATCCCAAGCTAAACAAGTGTTCTATGTCACCGATCCTATGGATAAGAAGTGGTCTGTTGTACTGTCTATAAGGAAAAGAAGGAGTAGTCCATCCGATAATGGTGATGATGATCAGGATGTCGTTTTTGAGGGAATGGATCAGTCTACCACTGTATCTTATTTCGACGATGTTGACACTGATCATGAGGACACTGAAAGCATCTATATGCGTGATGACCATGGTGAAGGTATTTGGGTTAACGAAGAAACTATGACATCCAAGAAACGTCCCCGATCCTGAGATAGTTCATCGAGACACGATGCATGCATCTTTGGTGTTGTCTTATTTTCTTGATCTTATTATTAGATGTGGATGCTGGTGTTGAAATTGCTGAATAATGTTGCTGGTGCTTCTGCTGTTACAGTATGTATTGTTACAGGTTTGGACTGTAATGGAATTACAGTAATTTTTTTAAAAAAAGAGGTTCAACAATAACAACGGTTATATTTAAATTACCCGTTGTTAATACTTTCAACAACGGGTGTAGTACCTCTACCCGTTGTCAATTATTTTTTTGACATATTTCATTTTGGCGCAAATTTGGTGAAAATATATTACAACGGGTATATTTTAACCGTTGTAATAAACTTTTGACAACGGTTTACTTTTATTGACCCGTTGTTATTAACATATAACAACGGTTCTTCTTTGAGCACCCGTTGTCAATAGTTTGTCTTAATAAAAAACTAATATAGAAACCCATACAGCATGCCATACACAAACACACACAACATTATTAGTTCAACCGTTGGTATCCTGTGTTAATTCTTCTCTCTTCCTCGCTTTTTACATTCTCGTCGCCGGTCGTCGCCCGCTTTCAAGCCCGATTCCGTTGCCTTCCCTTATCATCCTGCTCGTTCTCTTTATCATCATCATCAACAGGTATGTTCACTTTAATTTTGTGTTTTGTCATTAGGGTTTTAAGACGATCATCTTGTTTCTTTATCATGCATCTGTTTGTTTTTCGTCTTCTTTGTTATCTTTATCATCCCGCATCATCTACTTTACTCCTCTTATTAGGGTTTAGGATTTTAGAAGCTCAATCTGTTGTTTTAAATTTTCATTCCTATTAGGGTTTAGGGTTTTAGATAATACTCTGCATGTACGTTGTTAAGTTGTTCATTTCCTATATCATTCATATTTGGGTTTTAGGATTATCATGGGTGAAAAACGTAAAAGAAATCAAAAGAATAATGAGCCTGGTGATAATAAGCCTGGTGAGAGGGGTGCTACGAAGTGCAAGAAAGTCCTTGCAGCTATAGCCGCTAAACAAATTCCCAAATAACATGGAGTGAGATGGGTTTCCCTACTGGTCCAAATGCGGGTCTTTTCTCCAGTTGGATTGGTGCTTGCACAAGACAGTTTGTGCCTATCCATTTAGATGATGTTAGAACTTTGAATCCAAAATTGGCGGAGTTATACTTGGCTCGTGTAAAGGAAGGCTTTATTATACCCGATAAAAGCCATGATGAGTATTTAATGCATAAGGCAGCGGATGTCCACAGGCAGTGGAGGTGTGGCGTTGCTAGGGATTGGTTGTATGTGGACAAGGCAACGGGGGAGATGCGTAAGAGCCCACCGGAAAACAAGTGTCCCACCATCAAGCAGGAAGAATGGGATCTTTTCAAAAAGATGAGAACTACGAGAAGTTTCAGTTAAATATCCTCGCCTTTTAACGATTTACCTATCATTTTTTTAATTAATGAGTCCTTTATATAATCTTTTTATTATCTCATCTACTTGCGTTTTTATATAATTATTTGAAGGCCGTTAGCAGAAGAAATCGTGCTAACATTTCATGCAAGAAGGGGAAATTCTATGGTTCTCGAGGCGGTTATAGAAAGATAGAAGAGGACCTCGTAAGTAGCATGCATTATTCCCCTGTGGGACTTTATTTTTTTAATCACACTTGGACTTGCATTGATACACATTTACGTGTATAAATGTTACCATGTTAATGTGTAGGTGGCAAAGGGAGTGAAAGAGGTGGATCGGCATATAACTTATAAACAAGGGCACACGCCTAAAGGATCCCGGTCGTCGCGTGACAAATATGATGAGGAAGTTTTGGCCAACATAGTAAGCATTATTTTGTTAAGATGAGTTCATTACTAACTTTATTATTTTAGTCACAAATATAATTTGAAGTTTATTTAATATATTATAGGACAACGTATTGAAAGAGGTAGAAGAAGGGAAATTCACTCCCAGTGGTCGTAATGACGTTCTTGCTAGAGCGATCGGCCGACCCGAACATCCAGGTCGTTTGAGGGGCGTCCCGTTCTCGGTTGAGTAACGAAATATTATGGGAAAACTGCCCAGATAAAGAAGAAAAGGAAGACTAAGTCCGAGAACGCCGACATGGTAACATTTATTCTATTATTTTCATTTAAGTTCAATTCACATGTTATTGTTGGAATAAAAATTGCCGACACATTACATTCTTGGCAAGCGCTTGATTAATGGCATCCGTACTACTAAAGTCTGAATCTTTGGAGGTAAGCTTTCCAAGAAGAAGTGAAGATGATGGAGGATGTCATTTCTAAAGGGGGTAATAATAAGGTACAACAGATTGGTGAAGAGGCCGCTACTACCTTGGCAATACATGAGAAGGAAGTATCGGTCAACGAGATTCGAAAGATCGTGTACCTAATAATGCTTCAAGTTGTAACAACTAAAGCCGATCGTGTACCTAATACTTCCTTATTTTTTTTTTTTTTTTTTTTTTGGGTAAGATCGGGGGTGTGTTCACCGCCAACTTCCGACATGGTGCCATTGAATTGGTTAATTTTATTAGGTAAATAATGGGTCTGAAAAGGAGATGGAACTTGAGAAGACGGCTGATGGAAAACAACATACATCCCCTTCAAGTCGGTTCCTGTTTTCGATGAAGGTATGCATGAAGTGTTTAATTAGTTAAATTTATATGAATGCAAGTTTGTGCAAAAATCGGCCTGAGATGTTTTTTGCAAAATCTTTTGAATCTTTGTCAAGCGTTTTTGCAAAGATATAATAATGTATGTGTATATTCTTCAGGCCGTAAACAAGAGGCCGCTTATTCTTGCGACCCTAATAGAATCGAAAAGCCACATGTGCGTGTTGGCCGGGTCTCGTAGAAAACAAATCTGCAGCAATGTGAAATCGTAGTTCATGGCGAAAAACTTTTGCCGAATCATAGAATAGTAGAGATAACTACAATCAATCCAGGCCATGAAAACTTTCAACCGCTGTCCCGTTCAGGACGACATTACCATTCTGGGAGATGCGCTTGGAAGTTTCATCCAATGGCCTGATACTCACATCTACTTGGCGAAGATATCTCCGCCGCCTGAGCAGCGGAAAGCAGTTGGGGTTAGAAGAAATACCTTTATATATATGTTACATTTTTAATTGTTGAATGTTTTTATATGTTAAATTTATATGTTATTTTTTTTTTGTAGGGAACAAAAAAGGCGGCTTTGGCGGATAAGCCTAAGTCCACAGACATGCCAACGACCTCGACTTCACAACAACTTGATGAGGTATTTAATTAACTTCTCCATTTTTTAAAAATTAACCTCGCTCCCTTTATTTATATTTTGTCTGTATTTATAAAAAGCATAGTAATTTTGTGTAGGGGACAAAAAGACCGATAAGCCAAGTCCCCACCGTCTTACTCGCTACTACTACCTCATCATTGAAAGAGCAAGTTGACGAGGTATTTAATTAAGTACGCTTTTATTTTTATTACTCCAACTAGGATATGTTACCTTTGGATTTTTTATTATTTTAATTATCTACTACATGTGTAGGCTGGTGGTAGTAGCACAAAATCAAAGATCCAATCTTTCCCGGACCTGAAAATTAGGACTTTAAACTCCACACAATATAAAGGGAAGGATTACATGCAAAAAGTAAGAACGGTGACGATGAAGAGACTGCATGAGGAGGCTGGCCATCGCATAGCCACCGAGCAATTGATAGTTATTCCGCTCGAGGAGGATATTCTAGGGGCTGAGCGCCAAGCACATCTATCATGGGATGTGCTAGCCGTATGGGCTGGCCTAGACCAGATTGATATCCAACACATATTTGTTTGGATGAAGTAAGTTTCTTAATAAATAATTTCATAGTCTAATATTCTGACTACTAGATAGTGTTTTAAATACCGGAATTAATACCGTAATAATGTAGGATATTGAAATTGAGAGTGATCCCCGAGAAGAATATTCCATCTGATCTATACGGATTCCTATGCCCCTATGTTTTATCTTTATTTATTCCGGATTTCTCGTTCGAACAACGGGTAGATTATATTGCTCAGCAATTGGCGACAACCAAGAAGCTGATTTTTGGCGCTTATAATGAAAAAGGGTAATAAACAAATTAATATTACGTTTCCCCCTACAATTGCATTTTCATACCTAATATATGTACTTGTTAATAATGATGATGTCTCTTGATGTAGGACTCATTGGGTGCTAGCAGCCATCATGCCGACAAGGAATAAAGTTTTCTGGTTGGACTCTTTACATCATCAACCAAGCGAGACTTTTAAGCACTTGATTAATATGTAAGTTTATAATACTAATTTATTTATAATAACATTTTCATTTTTTATTTATAGAAAAAAGCTCTTTCATATTTTTGCCCCTAAAAAATTAGTTTCTGCCTCCTTTTTTATTTTTTAAAAAAGGGCCTTTAAGAAGAAAAGAGCAAACGAGCAGGATCAACCCAGGAAAGATTCTGATGTTGGCCCCGATTTTATTACGATAACAGGGGTACGTGCTCAAATACAATAACATTAAGTGCAAAATCTGTGTTTAATACTAATACAATACCTAAAGTTCAAGATTCTGATGTGAGCCTTCTCTCGTCTGTTTTTTTTATGTAATAATAGGCCCTCGCCACCAGGATAGCATACAATGTGGATACTACGCTTGTCGGTTCATGTTGGAGATTATTAGGCGAAGATATCTCGTTATTCCAGACAAGGTTAGTAATAATTTAAACATGTGTTTATTACTTTTTTTTAAATTAGAGCCAATGTTGTCTTGCTTGCTGCTATATATATACTATGATGTTGCTAATGTTGTCTTGCTTGCTGCTATATATACCATAATTAGACCTGGCAAATCGGGTTAACGGGTCGGGTTCGGGTCAGGCCATTTCGGGTCGGGCCATTTCAGGTTTCTCAAATTTTCGGGTTAGCTCGGGTCGGGTGGGTCATTTCGGATTAAGTCCTGTTTGGTTTGTTTGTCGGGTCTATTTCGAGTCAAGCGGTCGGGTTATTTTGGGTCGCCATTTTCGGTCAATAATTAAGAGAGAAAAAGGCATTTCAAGTCTTTTGGGGTCAATTAGAGTTATATTTTGTCGGGTCATTTTCGGGTTGAGTGGTTTCGGCCGGGCATTTGGTCAGTCCAGAACGGGTCCATGAAAGCTCGGGTCATTTTCGGGTCGGTCGGTCAATTCGGACTTGGTGTCATTCGGTGCGGCAGTTCGGGTCGATTTCGGGTCTCGGGTTAACCTTTTCGGGTCGGGTCAATCGGGCCGGGTTGCTTTTGCCAGGTCTAACCATAATGTCTTCTCTTTGTTTTTGCCGCAGTATGCAATCAACCCGTCACAACAGATTGAGCAGTACTCAAGTGTAGATATAGACGAGGTAAGAGACATGTGGGGCAACTACGTCTTAGAATATATTAGAAATGCATGATACTCAGAGTTTAGATCAACTTATTAGTAAATTTTTTGTTGAAGTTAGGGAATGATTAGTTCATGTAAATTCAACTCCTTGTAAGTATATATATATATATATGATGCAAATGTTCTTTGTTGTGGTTGAATTGAATCTATTGAGTTCGATGAACCCAAATGATTTATCTTTGGTCTTTGGTATATGGTGCTGACATATGCAGGTTTTTGAATGGCATGAAACAAATTTATTTTTTCAAAACAATAGGAGTTCGTAATAAAAACGGTTACTAAAAAAAACCGTTGTGAATACCTTTCACAACGGTTAATAAAAATAACACCGTTGTGAATGACATTCACAAATACCCGCGCATAATATTCAACAACAGGTTTTAATCAAAGAACCGTTGTTAAAAGTCTTCACAATTTTGGAGGTAAAATTACAACAACGGGTATTAAACAAAGAACCGTTGTTACAAAAAATTTCAACAACGGGTATGTACCATAAACCCGTTGTCAAAAGACTTCACAATTTTGGAGGGAAAGTTACAACAACGGTTATACATACGACAACCGTTGTTATATCATTCCCTCCAAAATTTTGAAACACTTTCCACAACGGAGAATACCCAACAACAACGGCTTTTAACCGTGGTGAATACTTTAGACAACGGTTTCACTAAATAAGCAAACCGTTGTAAATACCTTCTACAACGGCCGCTTTAACAACGTCCGCTTTTTTATTTTACAACGGTTTTTACCCGTTGTTATAGGTTGTATCTGTAGTAGTGCAGTTATTTCTAATATCTTATTTCAAATGTAAATAATTACTTATGTCGACGAAGGGTCCCGAAATCATACCTTATTCTTATATACAAAGTAAGAGTGTATCTACAAAGTAATGAAATATTTCTCCCATTTCTCACTTTTGTGTATGTAAGAGTATAGGACGGGATCTGAGGTTCTTATATTTCCCATTTCTTTTACGCATAACAGGCTATTTATAGCCAAGGAAACTTGCCCATTAAGACATATTCAACATAGCGAAGTGCAAAAGTCATACTTTATTTACTCAAGCAACTTCAAATGGAAAGCCACGTAGAAAAAGTGGTAAAAGAATGATGAATCATATTCATCTAAAAGGGACGTGTGTCCATAGGCCTATTTGACTAATTATGGTCAAATCTCTCATACAAACATCTTTCCGATATTAACTATATTTCCGTATTAGCGGAGAATAGAAAAATATGTCATAAGGGTTATTTAATAAAATAATATATACTCGCACCCTTAATCCTTCATTTATCATAATCATATCGGCCTATTATTAATGAAAAGAGACTTATTACGGAGTCAAGACTCCTCCAGCCTAAGTCCATTTTTGTGTACATAGTATAAGAAATCCGGGTCTGAGACCCATCTCGACCTTTGCCGGATAACATAATTAACGTTCATATGGGGCCATACTTTCCCCTCCCCTCTTTGTTTATATGGGGTCATACTCCCCCCTCCCCTTCTGCCACGTACACAGGACAAAATAATGTCGTCTCATTTCAATAATTGTATCCCGAATGCTATAATTGACCAATGATGCATTATAACGACAGTACCCTTATAACTTTATAAGATGGTAAATAATATAACATGTGGGCAGTATAACAATCATAAGATGAAATTAACAATAAAACTAATATAACATGTTATTTCTACTATCTTATTTTAAATGTAGACAATTACTTATATCGACGAAGGGTTCCGAAATCATACCTTATTTGTAGAGAGAATTAGTGGTATTAATGAAATTTTATAACCCACTTATCGCTTTCTTATTGGTATACGTATTCGAGAAAGATGATATATAAACTCGTAAAATGTTATCAAAATAGTAATGCAAAGCTTCCTATTTATAGTAAGTGGAAACTTAGCCTTGAAGAATTCTATTTGGATAACATTTTCCTACTGAATTCCACGTAACTTAGTACAAAATACATGGCATGCAAAGCTTTCAAACTACATGCCATAAGGCACGTTGCTTTTAGTGCCAAATCATAGTTCCGTCTTGTTATCTTATGTACCCGTCTTTTCGATATTAACTATATTTTCGTATTAGCGGATAATATAAAAAATATCATAAGGGTTAATTAATAATATATATTCTCACCCTTAATCCTTGTGCCCATATCAAAGGGGAAGAAAAATAGCAGATTAGAGGGAGTATTGTTTTTCGAGATATTACAGGTTGGGTGTCCCCGTTCGGGGTCATCTTCATTTATGTTATTTACGTTTAATCCCCTAAATCCTATATAAGGGGTGTTGAATCCGTCGTTTAATTAGGACAAAACTTTCATACGCTTTATTTCAGTTTTCCGAATAAAATGTTGATTTAATTTAGCTTTCTTTGTTGTTCTAAAACAATTTCCATTTAACATTTCCAAGTTATAATTCAAGTTTCTTTGCAGGTTATTATTCAAGTTTCATTTCCATTTGTTATGGTAATTTAATTTCTAGTATTGTTTCGTTAATTCATTTTCTATTTTCATTGTTGGTTAGTTCGTTAATTCATCATTTGTTAATCGTTACTCCGCCTATTTCATTATTTCGTTATTGTCATTATCATCATGTTTTCTATATCATATGTTATTAGCTTAGTTTTCAATATGTGTGAGTAGTTCATTAGTCTAGGAATTGAGGGAGCCATGCATAAATAGTATTTGTAATTGTTGAAATAGGATGCTATAATATCGATTAAACGTTTCTATCACATGCTTGTTTTGTTTTGTTAGTCTTTGATTATTGATCACAATCTTAGATTAAATTTGTTAATTCACTTTTAAAAGTCGAGAGGCATGAAATTGAATTAGATTAAACATGTTTTATTAGACCGATCTAGTAATACCGAGAGCTCGCTAGAACCCGTTCTATGGTTGACAATAAGGCCGAAAGGTGGTTGCCAATAGACCTGAACAATTATCGTTATATTATCAATTCCTTATTTGACATGAGTATTACGGAATTACTTTTTCACATACGAACTTTACTCTTTCACATACACATTGTCATTATTTTTCCATCTAATACCCTTCTAACCTCCAACCTAATCAAATTTACTCTTACTTCTACCGTTTACCTAATACCTAGTTTAATTGTTCAAAAATCTTCAACAATGTATTTTAATTCACTAATCAATGTAGTTTATTTGTTTATCAAATATTGTTAATATTATTCGTTGCAATTTTTTTAATTACCAAAAACTTTTTTATTTGTTAATCTTAATTGTTAAAATTAGGGTTTATAGGATAATTGTTTTTGGGGTAGTGGTGGTGGTGCGACCGAGAAAAGGGTGTGTGGCGATGCACGGTGGCTATGCGCGAGATCTATGCGTCGTAGTACGGTGGTGGAGCTCGAGTGGTCTTGTCAATTGGTCGATATGAGAGAATTCACAGTGATGACAACCATGACAATAATAGCGCTCTAAAAGTTAAACATTCGGTATTCATATGGCAAAAATGAACAACATTTTATAAGGGCTTTGCTGCTAGTTGGCGGCTCCAATGGCGGTTGTCAACGAATCTCCTTGCAATTGGGTTGATAATTGCATTGAAATAAAAAAGTTGATAGTAGATATGGATAATGACCGCCTCAAGTCATTAACTTTCAATTCTTTATTTACAGTATGGCACTTCTTAATTTCTTACACTTTTTTTGTACGCAAGTTTTCGTATAAAGGTATGAAATACTCACTTCTCATGGATGTATTTGTGTGATAATAGTGTGATTGAATTAGAATAATAGCTAATTGCTTTAAGAAAAGGGGAGGGAGTGGGTGATTGCTTCATCGGTTGAGCTGTATCGGGTTTTGAGTGTGGGAGATGAGAAAAAAAAATGACAAGGGTAATATCGTAAAAATCGTATGTGAAAGAGTCAATTTCGTATGTGAAAAAGCACAATTTTTTACATAATTGCATGGGTGACCCGACTCCCTTAGAGTGTTTTGTTATTATTGATCTCTTTCATTATTTTACTAACTATATTTTGTGCCCGTGCGTTGCACGGTTTCTAAATAATGTTTTATTTTTAACTGAGGTGGTAGAATATGTTCTTGAAAGTAAAAAGGGTAAAATTTGCTATCGTAAAGTAATTAATGACTTTGAAAATAAGTGTAGTCGACATTGTGAATTAATTTCAGTTAGTCTCTCTAATTTCAATTAGTCTTTTGTACGATTGTGTTATATACTGCTCCGTATTATACGGTCTTCATTGGCATATTATGAAATCTTTATTGTCATCTTAGATATGTATGATCGTGTTTGGCAGTATGTGGCTTTAATTTATATAGGTTGTGCCCTAATTATAATCAGCAAGTCTCAATTGTGACGATGTTTTGTCTTAACTAAACACATGAGTAGTACTTGACCCGTCGCAAGTTTGTGATGGATATACCCGTTATAAATTAGAATATGTGAATTATAATATGATAAGGATTCCTATATGTCAAACTTCACCCGTGTAAAAAAAAGCAATTAGTGAAGAACTTATACAAACATCTGGCACACACCGCTGCTTCTATAGTCTTGCACACACCGCCGCTTCCATAGTTATAGTTACAAATCAAACATTGAGGATAAAAATAAAATAAAACGTAAAGAGCATATTATATATTAAAAAACGATATATTTGATTATCGCATAATCATCTACATTATTATCAATGTTACTATACATAAACTACACAATATATGAACAATATAGTGAATCATGCAACAATTAAAGAAACAAAACAAAGAAACGAATATGAAGTAGAAAGAAAAGATTAGGATGAAAATATTAGTAGGTCTTTTTCAATGAAGAATCCAAATATATATACATATATATATATATATATATATACATATATATATATACATATATATATATATACATATATATATATATATACATATATATATATATATACATATATATATATATATACATATATATATATATATTGGAGGGAAGGGGTGGCTACTAACTACAATTCGTTTTTAATAAGGGTATAACTCATCTTATGATTAAATAATAGATTCTAAAATTGAAACTTTATAACTTCAATAATCAGTTTGAATTGCTGCCTGGCTGGAAGCCTTGAAGTAATCACGGGGAAATTAGTGCAAGCCCTTCTGTTGAATAATTTGAGTATAAATTTTGAATTTAGTTACAGACACAACTTCGAATGTGAACAAAATGAATTCTTCCCAGTTTCCTTGGTACCCAACTACCCACGGTTGTTCCGCAAATTGTAAATGTTTACAGTAATGTCAACATAATTGTGCTGCAAAAAAAAAAAAAAGATTAATATCAACATTATTATAATAAGTTGTACAATGAAACTGCAAACAATCACAAACAATAAGATGATAAAAAATTTCAGAAACTTAAGATAAAAATATTTAGCAGCAAAAAAATAAAATTTAAAAAGTGTTGATGATAAGAAAGATTTGAGAGGGGATGATAAGATCGTTGTTGACTATTTATAACAATATGTTATGGTGACTACTATGGATATTGGTAACTTAATTCATACATTAATATATTATCTTTTATGTTATCTTTTAAAGTTAAGATTTATTTTTGGTATATATTAATATGATACTTTTCTTTTTAGATTAAGATTAATATTTACAATTTCTGTTTTTTTCTAAGACTAATATTATTATTTTAATTAAAGTGCTTCAAAAAACTTGGAGTCTCTAGAATTGCCTGAAAAAAGCCTCTTTTATATATATACTAGATTTAATGCCCGTGCGATGCACGGGCCTGTTTGTAAAATTCTATTTTTTATAATGTACAAATACAAAAAGTACTGCTTTTTAACCTTTTCATGCATGTTCGATGCAGAGAGTCGCTGTTCACGAAAGAGAAGTAGATAAACATCCTCTTTCGATAAAATACATTAATTACTTGTCTCTTTATACTTGTTCTGTAAATCCATGTCGTAAGGCAGGGCCTCAATCCTTATTAGATAGTACTCACTCCATTTATCCTTTAATGTAATGGTGAGTACTTAGATAATCGTATTTTTTCTGGTGCGACCTACTCTTTGGTGATATAAAGTACAATCACCTTGTATATATACTTCCTTGCCTCTGAGATTTGGTACATGTTTGTCGAGACTTTTGATTCTCACATATAGCCATTTACTAACACAGTATGAATGACATATCTTCCATTTAAGTTAAAATTTGTATCCATGTGAACAGGGGCGGCCGGAAGAGTTGAAGACCCTGTTCCAAATTTCATTTTGAGGCCCTAAGTATCATATTTATGATTTTAAAAAAAAAATCATTTGCACTTGGTTTTCATCCCAATGATTAGTTTTCGTTTGTTTTATTTCCTTTCATAAAATAGAGTACACACAAATTATTATCTAAGACAGAGGGGGTATTATATGTACTTCATTCATTCCACTTTTATTGTTTTTTCTTCATGGGTAATTTACAAAAAGCGTAAAAATAACAATTTTACCCTTTGACTTAAGGAGATTGAGGAATAAGTTAATTCTTATGGAGGGATATATTTAAAGAACAAAGAGGACAATAAAAAGTGAGATAAAAGGAGTATCTATTTACATGGTTTGAGCAAAATAATCATTTTCTCTTAATATAATGTCAAAATGGCTAAAATTTAAAATTTGACAAAGAGAAAGTACATGATTGGGGAAAAGAAGAGCAACAACATGTTAGAAGAGCAATAGCGTAAATATATTAGACAATGGCCCACGTAAATAATAAGTATGTCGGGCCCACAAACAAACTAAGTGGTAAAAAAATGTATTCTCCAAGATTCGAGCGCACGATTCTCATGCTTGGTGATAGAAACTCTACCACTGAGTCATATGTTACATCTAAAATAATAGTTGCATATTTAACTAAAGACTTAATTAATTAGGCCCTTCTCTCTGTTGGGCCCCGATTCTAGGAACCGAATTGAACACCCAAAGGGCCGCCCCTGCATGTGAAACCTGGAGCTCAAGAGGGCTATGTCCTGGCCAATAATTTTGAATTCTTTTGTAATCTTGTTTGTATAACGTCAATAATTCTAATACGTCCTTCATTAACTGAGTTCGTGTAGCGTGAATAGAAGATTTCTAACTCGTGATTTACAATTTAAAACATACAAAGTTGTAAATTAGGATAATATTTTTGTTAATTGAATTCATTGTACATAAAAAAAACAAAGAGACTATCTCGTGATATATTAAAACCGAATCATTTACCATCTCAGAAAATAAGAAGTCATACTAGCTCATTATTAATCGATGAATATATTACTATTAACAAAGAGTTAATTCTCCCTGTTCTTTATTTTGCTTGCCAACAAAGTAATCTTCTATTCTTGTTATATTTTGTTTTAAGTATGGAGTTAGAACTCATGGATGTTTAATGTTTTTTGGTTCAATTCGGGAATGAGAAATAATCATGCTTAAATTTACGGGCGAATAAAAATGTTGAAATTCCAAAGGTATAACTCTCCTACAGTCTTACACTCTTACTCATGGAGTCATAGTGCAACTCGACTCAAATAAATATTTATGGCCAATCCGTAACTTATAAGCTTACGATTCGATTCTTCTAAAACATTAAACGATGCTAATAATATGAATCACTATATTATTAACTACTTAATTTATCATAAAAATCACTTAATTTATACGTAAAACTCGAATTAGTTTTTTTGTTAGAGAGACATTTGGTAGAGAAGTGGTGATTTAATTTAGAAAGCAATATTGTACAAATAGAAACCAAAAGTAATGTGCTACCCATTGTATTACGTATAAATAACAATCGAGTTCTCATCATATTCACAGTGTAATATCTTTATGCTAGATTTTTTAGGGTTTCGGTTATTTTTACCGCTAACACTCGTACCATAGGGGCGAATTTGGCCGGTCGCTAAATTACCTGGTTCTTGTATGGTCTATTTTGAGACGATTTCATAATAGTGACACTATATTTGTAGGATCAATGAAGAAGACGTATTCCTTAACACTATATTTATGATACAAATTAAACTCTTAAAAGACATATATACTCGAGTATTATTATGTGAGCTTCTATCCATATCATGGTTTATATATACTCCCATAAAGAATCCTAACTAAAATCATATACGGAGTACTCTAGTTCATGGCACGCAGAGTATGTATGCACCTAGAAAATCAAAACTGAAATTGGACATTTAATATTAGTAATTAAAAATTGGACAGTTTTATAATAATTGGACTCTCTGCAATCGCTCGAAAAAACAATCATCTTACTTTGTAAATGTCAACTACAAACGACGACACCAAGGAAAGATAACCTCTTAGGACGATTCTTATATTTCGGCAACGTAATTACTGTGTTTGCTCATTCTGTTCTGATCACCACCTTTTATCAAAGAAAAATAAAATCAAATAAAGTGAATAAAAAAATATTACCATGCATGGATCCGCTTGAAAAAAAAGGAAGAGAAAACTAATAATACCATTTACTATTTAAACCATCAAAATAATTACCTTTTTTAGCATTTGCTGTTAGTAGATCATCCATAATCATAACTGCGAAAAAAAAAGCAAACATTAGTATAACTTGACTAAAGCTAATAATATTGTGCAATTAAACGTAAGATGCCAAAAAACAAATTTCTACTTCATATTATGAAGTCTTATAATAAATCTATCATATATAAGCCATCAGAAATTATGGTAAGAAATAATGCTAAAAACTTAGGATTTGACGAAAGCCTTTCAAGCTATTTATAGTTTTATGGGCGCTTGTATTGTAGAAGTCCTTGTTCTAATCAAACGCAGAATTGGACAATTGTAATTGCATTACAATAGTAAACACGACTCAAAATATTATCTCCAAGAATTTTTATCTTTTGACATTATGCTCTATTTTTTAATCTTAATAATATATTTAAATAAGTGAAGTAGTCCGTAAAAGTTGGACTCTCTGTAGTTGCTCGAAAAAAGCTTCCTTTATTAATATAGATAGATAGATAGATATTGATTGATTAAACCAAACATCAATCGTAACCGACCTTGATAAAATTCGCTCCATGACAACTTGTTTAGCAACTTCCGTCTCCTTGTGTTCGACCCCTATTACTTTACTACATTCATTTGTTAGCCAAGTCTATGGTATTTTTGTTATCTATTCGATAGCCTATCAAATTCAAGCTAAAACGATAATAAAATAGACGAAAGAGATGAAGGATAAATAGGAGTGATAGCGAAAGGCTTTGTCATTCGATAATAGATTGATTAAAAATCAACCTATACCATAAAACGAAAATCAAAGATTTTCAATTTACCAAGTAGTAATCATAAAAGAAAGGGCATCAACAAGACAATAATAAATAAAAACTCAAGAAAAAACTCTTCTAAAACCTGAACGAAATAACAGTAAAAAAACTCTAACCGGAAACAAATAGATCAAGAGATTTTACAGATCTATAGTGTTCCTTTAAAAAATTTCAACCTTTTCTTACTGTGCCAGATCAATAAAATTAATGATGGACAACATCAACATTATAAAAAGCAGGGATCGAAAAACTAAAACGGGTATTACGAGAGGATTAAACCTGGTATACCTTCTCCCATACCACTTTTCCCATTTATCATTTCAAAAACAAATCCTTTATTATAGATTTCAACAGAAATCCTTTATTATAGATTCAACAGAAATCCAAAAGGATAAAAGGTCCAAATATAATATCATAAACTTACCTTCAATATCAACAAAGATGTGGTAAAGTCCATCAAATTGAAGATAAATTCTTGAAATATTGCTCTTTGATCTTTGAATTAAATCTTCTCTAACTAAGGCAAGTGACTAAAAAGAACTCTCCTAGGTTAAGATGGAGAGTAAATTAAAGTCGAGTCTTTGAGAAAGTAAAAATCAAGAAAGAAAACTGAAAAAAATTTCAATTAAAAGACTAAAAAAGACAAAATCTAGATAATTATGAAGAAATGAATCTGAAAAAGAGAGTGGAATGCTATAGGGAAGGAGATGAGGATTTTTTTTTTTTCTAGATCTCCTTCCAAATTTCTGGAGAAAAGAGAGAGTTCCTCTCTTTTCTTTCTCTCACATTATGCGTTTAAAAAGCCTTGATAATTTCTTGATGTTAGTTGGGTTTCAAGTGGTTTTGGGATTCCTAATACCCCTTTGTTTGTATAGACCGGTTTTTATTTCTATAAAAGTTCATTGTTGTCAAAAAAAAAAAAAAAATAGGGAAATGAGCTTATATATAGCTAAATAGAAGATGAAAATAAAGACAATAAATTAGCAAAGTTACTAAACTACCCTTGTTGATACTTTCGGTGTGTATCATTACCGGCCTCTTGAAATAATCCTTGTTGAAATAATCCTTGTTTTCAAGGATCAAAGACAAGTTATATTTGAAGAATAGTTCCAGCCGAAATAAAAACCTTCCTCTTATGTGTGCATTTATAACTTGTATCCTCAATAACCCTCCTGGATCAAAGACATAGTTGATTGTCTTCGTAAGTCTGTTGTGCAAGATTGTTGCCTTCATATTGATATGCTAGCAGGTCCTTCATCTCTATCTGACTGAAAGTTGCAGCAAGCAATAGTGAGCAAACATCCATTCACTATAATTTACTTGATTTTGCAATCTGACATTTAGTTGGCTGTAGCATTATATTCCACAGAATGCCGCTCTTCCAGTAGTTTGTTCCGTATTCAATCATTAGGCTAAAACCCAACATTTCATTATTATAACATTCTCGTTTGAAAATTCAGTTTCTACATCACGACGAACTATAAACAAGGAATCATTTGACACGTATAATTTCGTTACCAGCTCATACGCAATTACAATATGGTCACCTTCGCAATTAGTCGATGGCCGTGAATGAAATGATCATCTTGGATTTCATTGACATCCGACAAAGGCTCAAAATCATCTTGAAGTGAGGTAAGTTGAGCAGTTTTCGCAGCTTGAGCAATTTCTTTGATGAAGACTGGAAGTGGAAATTCATCCAACGCCTTACTTGAGCAATTTCATTGGTGATTCATACTAATGCCAACATTGGCAGGGTTATATATGAAGAGAAAATACAAGCTCAACTGCTTATTTTCAAAATCCCAACTGTTGAAATGATCCGTTGATCACGTATCTAACAGGGTTTTGAAAAACAGAGCCGAGACTAACACCAAGGAATTGTACTTGTATCGTCAGATGCCTCTACCCAATCCAAGTAGCATAATCTCACTATGCCCAATTAATTGAAATGCAAATATGAGTATGTACTGTATTTTGTTTTAACAGTAAATTCAAATTCTCATATACACTCGGATTATAGTAGCCAAAGAATAAGAATCCGACATCATTCTATAAATTCAAGATTTGCATTTTCTTGTGGGACTTGATCAGGGTATCCTTCTTATTTAACACCAAAAATGTGCAGATGTATCTGCTACAAAATATCAATTGCTTTCGACATATTCAAATTTATGTTTCTGAATTAAATGAGTGGATTAATTGGTCTCACATTGTTTAAGTGTGTTATACAGTGACAAATCTTCCAAATCTGACGGACGAATCATAGATTGAGCATATCGCCGTATCATCTCAGCTACACCTGAGTTTTAATCCCACCTTGCCTTTCAAGCTCCTCCAAAGCATCCCATAGTTTCGGATCCTCGTAGTTCTTTATAAGGAAGGTTGGTTTCGCTTCCATCAAGAAGTCCTCGGGATTTCTGGTACTTAATCCAATAACTGGCATTCCGGCTGCCACTCCCGCTTTAATCCCAGAAGGAGAATCCTACAAATCAAGACCAAAATTATCTGTAAGATATAGGAGTATTAGACAACACAAATGATGATTAAAACTAATGTTTATTTACAAATGTCCTTTCATGAGTAGTTGATTATCAGATAGATAGTGAATGGATTAACGACGTTAGTTGACCAACCTCGAAGATGAAGGTATGCTCTTTTGATGCCCCAATTGCTTCCAGACCCTTCAAATAAGGTTCAGGGTGTGGCTTAGCATGTTCACACTCACTTCCAATGATAATAGCCTGGAAGAACTCGGTGAGTCCGAGCATTGAAATCATGAGTTCGGCATTAGCTCTCGGCGCGTTTGTAACAGCCGCCCTTTTTAAGCCATGATCTTTAACCCATTTCACTAATTTGTGGAGACCATCCACGGGCTTAAGCTGTTCTTTGACCAATCTATGATTTAAGACGTTGCATAACACGGGTCAGCCATTGAATTTTTTGAATTTCAAGAGATAAGAATGGAGAAGATATAGACTTACCTCCTGAAATAGGTTTCTTTATCATCTGTAAACTTCAAACCTCTCTCGAAATCATCAGGGAAGAGTGCCCTAGCAATATCATCATTATGTTTTCCAGCTATGTTCTTAATGAAGAATTCCTCGTCGATTGGGACACCACCATTGAAGCCTATCTGATCAGGGGAAGACGATCTAATTTTTTATATTACCAAACAACTAAAGGTGTTGCATATTCTATGCATTCTCAGAATTATGGCAAAATCAAGATAAAAAAACGGCATCACCCAAGTGCCTGAGAAGCTCCCACCAGCTGTGAGGTAAGTGGTCTGATGCACGCAACATTACCCATGTGTTTAAAACATAAAGAGTCGTCTTTGAGAGACCCATATACAAATTCGTTTATGATTTGCATCGACAGACTGCCAAGATGTTTCATCATAATCCAAAAATCAAGTCTTTGGATCCACTGGGAATGGAGTCAATCAAAAGGACATGAGTGGAGGACCATATGTACTACTCTCTCCGTCACACTCATATGTTTACCTTTGATTAAAATTTCTCACACACAGAATAAAAAAGGTAAACAAATGAATGAAACAATATGAGTAAGGTAATAAAGAAGATGATCAAGTACAAACGCGGGTGTACCTCTAGAAGCATTTCCCGGAAAGCATAATGATGGAGAGGATCTGAATCACACAAGGTCCCATCTACATCAAATAAGATAGCTTCAACTGGAGCAAGTTTGAGCAGAGCATTTTTGCTGCTTGCACAAAACCAACAAAATCAACTTAAAATTTGTAATAATTTACACATATTTACAAGGACAGGCAACTTGACAAGGGTTGAATACTTCTCAATTATCATCATAGTGAAAGCATTCAACTATCTCTACGATCATAGTATAACTGATTTCAATGGATGGTGAAGAGTAAAGACTACAAGAGGGAAGCCATATGAACATATAGATCACCAAGACGATAAATGAAGAGCCATCTCATATGTATACCAAGTTACAGACTCTTGCAGCAATTAACATACCAGATGTGCCAATGAATGGCCAATATGGCTGATTATTTTGAGACTGAGTGTAAGAGACATCGGTTTTGCTGAATTAGTAGGAAAAATAGGAAAAGAAAGAAAATAAGATGACATTACAATGAATAATAACAAATGGCGGAAGTAAAGAGCTACTGCCTACAAAATTGTTACACCCCATGATTAACTGTGATAAAGCCTCAGCACATATGTTCTACAGCATTGACAAACTACATAACTACATTGTCATAAATTATCCTTCCTTACTCAGTGTGTGTTTGGTTGTTTTCCTTATTCACTAGATGGTGAAGAGTAAAGACTACAAGAAAGAAGTCATAAATACATCATCAAGACTGATAAATCAAAGACGCTCATATGCAGAGACGTCTTTTTTTCCGAATGTATTCATGTACACCACAAAGTTACAGACTTTTGCAACAGTTAACATAGCAGAGCTGCCAATGAATTGCCAAATTACCGTAGGCTACATCTCTCACACACTCTACAACAAACATTATGATTTCACTACAATAGCTCACCTTACAGATGAGTCAAACATTAAATATATACATTTTTCCGAATGAGGTTCCATCCCAAAACTAATTCACGACGAGTTGCCCACTAGACTACATAGGACAACTAGCTTACTCATAACAAATGAGCCTAGTTCAAGCAAAGGTCAAATGAACCAATACCCAAATTACAAGATACCATAATCTATAAATAGTTGATGCCAGATCATTAACTTAACAAAATAAGGAAAGAAAATACATAGAAACCAACTATAATTGAGAAATTGGGCGATGATTAAGACAAAACCAGATGAAAATATAAAACCAAAGATGCATCGAAACAACAGAAAAAGAAAGAGGAAGAAATTATACGAATCAGATGAACAAGTATCAACGGAGGACGTTGTCATGGTGATTAACCCAATAACCAAAACAATACTGAATTCTTGATCCGATTAGCTGATTGAAAATGTATTATGGGAGATGGAATCTCTGGATTGAAGAAAATGTATTCAAACAAGGGAAAATATTGGCGTTTGAATGTTTGATGGTGTGTTGTTGGGTATATTCTCAAGACATCAAATGATTTGTTCTCTTTTTTTCTCGATGAATAACCAACGCTTTTAAGCCAGGTGCATACCGCTGCCTTACTAATACAGTGTATGGCTGCCCTTAATCACGAATTCTGCATAAGACGGGCATATTCATTTTAAATAAGGCTATGTCAGGTGCCTACAGATAAATGAGACAAGACTATATATCTAATTATTGACCTGAAGTCAATTGAAGTTATGAATATTGGACAAGAAAATTGTACAGTTTGCATTTTGAGTCATCATCATGTGCATATAGAGAGTAAGTTCATCATTGCATATTAGTTAGGATATGTTATTTAGAACTTAGAGTTCATATCATATGCATGCACATGTTTTATAATATAATTTGGAATGGATACATCAAGTTATGTAATCATCAGGGGGAGTAAACACGTGTTATACTCTTTTTCCTTATCTATGGTTTTGTCCCACCTGGGTTTTCCACGGAAAGGTTTTAACGAGCGCAAAATATTATCACGTGTGTTTGAAGATTATTGTACTCTTTTCCTTTCTAGCATTTTTCCCATATGGTTTTTCTAGTAAAGTTTTTAACGAGACATCTTTTTCAGTGATGGACATCCAAAGGGGAGTGTTATGAAATATTATTATATGGATATTATATAGATGTCCATATCTTAGAATACTCTATAATATATTATCTTATAGAAACTTTTTCTCACTGTATTGTATACATATACCCTTCATAATGGAATAAGAATACGCTTTTCTCTCTAATATCTTCTCTAACTTTTCTCTACAACCCTCTCATCTCTTTATTTCACAACAACTCCAACATTTAGGGAATGACGAAAAACATAACGCACTAGTTAGGAGGCTAGAGACCTAGGAAACAGAAAAGGTTGCTAGGGATAGAGGGTGCCCAAAACAGACATGCCTGAGAGTGATACATCACGATATGAGATTTCTCGGGTTTGATGAGGGAATGGTGACGGAGAGGGCACAATGGAGGGCAGTGATACATGTGCATTTTTAGTCTCTCACGTTATTTGAAATATTTAATGTTTTTAGTTAATTTTTAAAAAATTATTTATTCTTTTCCGATTTATTACACTTTTTATCAATAACTTTCTTATATATTAATACTTGGTTCACTTTTAAGGTATTCCGGGCCCTTAACTTTTACTTCGGTTTTCAAAATCGTTTGAATCTTTATTCTCGATGTAAATTCTAAGTTTTTATAAAAACTCGTGGATTTCGATTTTAAAACCTATATGTTTACCTGACTTTTATATTATGTTTCACTCCCCTTTTGTTTTTCAGTATTTCTTTTCTTCTTTTTTTCGCATTTTGAGGTATGCGTTCACCCATGGACGGTTCTAAATGATGAATTCATGCCAGCCGACTCCAAATCATTTTGGGATTAAGGCTCTATTGTTGTTGTTGTTGTTGTTGTTGTTGTTAGGGAATGACGAACTTTCACTACGCCAAATAAGACCTTCAATAACGGTCAGATAATTCAATTACCGTTTTTAAATAGAAACACGAGACCGTTATTGCAACGACGGTTGTTAAATATATACCACGGTTGTACAATTAACACGCGACCTTTATATAAGAGCAATAACAGATCTATAATACCGTTATGACAACTCAAAAACCGTTATTAAATCTTAATAACGGCTTCAAATCCGTTGTCGTAGTTTACTATTGACAACATTTTATCGTTCCAAACCGTTGTTAAATATTATATATAATAACGGTTCATTCCGTTATCTTATTTAATTGAATGTCAAAATTTAACAACGACTTTTTTGCATGCAAAACCGATGTTATATTTATCTCGTGACAACGGTATGTAAATCAAGTTATCTATTTGTATTGATGAAACTTTGACAACGGTTCTTCTTAAATAAACGTTGTAAAAGTTTTGAACTCAACAACGTTTATCGCTCGTTATCTTATATTTTTGGCGGTTTGAATGGGAGGGAAAATATGTCAAGGTTATTTATCTAAATAAAACCGTTGTCAAATGATTGTTTACAACGGGTTGTTTTTAACCGTTATCGTTTTTAATTATTTTTTTAAAAAAAAATGATTTTAGCTTATTCTAGCAAGAATAAATGCTATTTTTTCAAAGAATAAGCGTTTGTAGAATCAAAAATGCTATTTTTTCAACACCGATGAAAAATAGCATTACAAAGAACTGCAATCGCAAAAATTCAATCCTGCATCAAAATATTACATCCCGTGATCAATTAAACCCAGTTTAAAAACAATACAAACAGGATGATCAAAAGCCAAAACACAACTTCCTCAAAAAAACAAAAGAAGCCAATACACAATGGCTCTATATATACACACACGTACATAAAGCATGAGCAAACTATTGAGACACTACTAATGAAACAACATAACTGGCCCACATATTTCTCAACTGGGTGATGTCCTCTGGCGAATATTCTGGGGCTTTGTTGAGTATTAGTGTAATACTACGGTTTTATGAATCTCTGGGTACTCTATCGAGTGGGCCTTACTCTGTCGAGTAAGGGTGTTTTGATTTTAGAAACAGTATTCTACATGTAGAGTACTCGATCGAGTAGCCTGGGTACTCGATCGAGTAAGTGGCACTCGATCGAGTACGTTAGTTACTCGATCGAGTATGTCGGTTAACGGGTGTAGTTTTGACGGGTTTTGTTAATAACACGGATTAGTATATAATTCATATCGTCATCTTTATTAAACACTTTTACAAACCTAATAAGCTTAAAAAGGAGATTGAAACTACGTTGTTCGCATCATCCGTGTTATTGACAAATCTCGGAGCTTGAGAGGTCGGATTTCATTGTTCTTTGCATCTTAGTGATCCTTACGTCAAGGGTAAGATCTACATACCAATTTTATAGCATTTAATGAACTTTGTTTAAATTAAACCCTAGTTTTGGGAATTGGGGGTTTTGAAGGTGATTTGTGATTGTTAGTAATTATATAATTATGTGTTAGGAGGAAGATTCGTAGAGGAGAGGTTTTGATACAGCCGTTGAGGCCGTCTGCTTGTGTTGCATTCCAGGTAGGGTTTCCCTACTCAGTATTAGTCACATAATGTGGTTTGTTGTTGATTGTGGTTGTTGTAAAGTATTATATTCATGTTGTGACGATTGCTGGATTTGGTTGTTGGTGATTGTTGTGATTGTATCTGTCTGTGTTCTTTGGGGTGCGTCCCTGGCTGAGTGGAGTCACTTTCGGGAGTGGCTTCACGCCCATGATTCGCCTTCTGTGGAACCCGCCACAGAAGGGATGTGCACATTAATGGATTTGAGTTTATCGCTCGACGGAGATGAGTGGGGCTTAGGTGGGAACGGCTGCGGTCCCCCACTGGCGGCGAGGAGTAACCTGTTGCGATGGGTACTCTGGCAGGACTACACACTTTAGTGTGTAGTCAGTACTGAAGAGTTGGTGATGGAGTTCGGGCTGTTGTGTGTGACGATTGAGCTGTCTTATTTTCTGTCTTATTGTGATTATATAATTGTGTGATTAGTACTGACCTCGTCTTTGTTTTGAAAAAATGTGGTGATCCATTCGGGGATGGTGAGCAGTTATTGAGCAGGTATGATTAGAGGCATATGGGCTAGCTGGGATGTGTCACCACGAGCTGATTAGAGTCTTCCGCTGTAGTACTTGAGTAGTTTTAGATTTTTGGTTTTGAGGATACGTGTTATACATTTTATCAGTTTGGATTTGGATTGTAATCGCTTTAAACTTCATTACTATTTAAATGTTGTTTCGTTATTGTCTTTTGATTATTATTGTCTCGGGAAACCGAGATGGTGACATCTTTATACCGAGTGGTCCTGGTAAGGCACTTGCGGTATGGGGGTGTCACAAAGTGGTATCGTAGCGACGATCCTGAAACCTGTAACCAATGAATCTAATGAATATAGGGAGTCAATTAAAATGAACCCGGGGTAAAAGTTGTAGGAGCTAATGCAAAGGCTTGGGAGACGTCCTAAAGTTGCGAACTCGCCCTATAAATTTTGAACCGGTCACATGGGGATGCGTGTCATGGTCGTATGTGTTGTCTTATGGTTTGTATGTGTACATAACGATATGTGTTGTGAATTGTTGGATGTTGGATGTGGAGAATTGAAAGTATGGTTAAGAGTTGAAGAGATATGTTTTATACATGAATTGAGTGAGAAGTATGTTGGGTGTTTATAATGTGGCATTTTAATAACATGAAGTAGATTGTTTTGTTGATTATATGAGGAGTTGCGTAGATTTGCATGCGTAGTATTAATTATAATGTTGGAGTTATAAAGGTTGCATAGTAAGTTTGAGAAAGTGAGCTAACATGCGGGCAGTATACACGAATCTGCATGACTCGATCGAGTGGGGGGCACTCGATCGAGTAGGTGAGGTACTCGATCGAGTGGGTCTAACTCGATCGAGTGGATAGTTTGATGTTTTTCTCGTCAGAACCGTGTTTTTGGGTACTCGATCGAGTACATAGGGGCACTCGATCGAGTAGGGGTCACTCGATCGAGTGGCATGTCAGCTCGGTCGAGTATGTTTATGATCAGGAGGTCTGATTGGGTTCTGGAGTCGGGGCACTCGATCGAGTATGTTGGGCACTCGATCGAGTAGCCTCCACTCGATCGAGTGGGGTCTGTGCAGGCTATATTCGTGTTTTGGGTTATAGTATGTATGTTTATGTCTACCTTTTCTTATATAGTTTCAAGATGTCGCCTAAGAGAAACACCATGTACGCTAGAGCTGAGAGCATGACCACAGATGACATAGTTAAGATGTTGGAGCACCAAGATGCTCTTACGTGCTTTAAAGAGAGTGGGGAAGGATAAGGAGGTTGATCATTCTAAGATCGGTCTCTACATAGCGAGGTTTAACCCGAAAGAGTATAAGGGAACCGGAGAGCCAATGCTTCTAGATAATTGGCACAGAGAGATGGAGAACATCCTAGATTTGGTGCATTGTCCTGGATGAGATGAGGGTAGAACAAGCCGCATTCTACTTGAGGGAAGCAAAGAGTGAGTGGTGGGACAAGGTAAAGGTGAATGCTAGGGATATGTGCGGCGAGGGCCGCCTGCTATACCTTGGGAAGAGTTCCGGAGGGCTATGAGGAGAGAGTTTGTACCTGAGCATGTGAGGAGTAAGCTGAGAGAGGAGTTCAATGGATTTAAGATGACATCTGACATGTCGGTAGCATGCGAAGACAGGTAAAAACTAGAGCAGAATCAGCTTTGCAGGCAGAAGCGATGGGTGTACGGGATGTGCTTGTTTGGGCGAACTCCGTGGGTTGGCTACATTTAGATATTTCGTCGGATTGCCTACAACTTATAAATGAGATTGCTGGAGTCGACAAAGTAGATCATCTGATTGCCGGCATAATGGAAGACATGCATGGGCCCGCGAATTCTTTTCATTGTTTATGTTTTAGTTTATTCCGAGGCATATTAATAGTGTTGCGCATAGCTTGGCTAGACAAGCGCTAAAAATGTAACACCTTTATTTACAGCTGTCAAAAAAAAAAAAAAAAAAAAAAAAAAAAAAAAGATTATGTATATTCCAACTAAAACTATTCTTTCACTATGATAATTTAAAACTTATTATCTCCTATATACTAAAAGAATATGTGAAACTCTAAGTTTTCCCGCCTAAATATATTTCCTAAAATAACGTTATATTTTTTAGCATATTCTATAAAGTATGGTAGGCTATAATACACATAATCTTTTAGATTAATATATTTATGTCATTTAGTATTTTGCATTCTACACAAATTTATCTCCAGTCTTTCTATGATATAAAAAAAGAATTCTTTTTTTTTTTAACGAACCATACGATAAAAATTCATTGATTTTTTATGGAAAAAAGTTGCGGTTAAAAATATATTATCACTAAAATTTTGTAAAATAACACCACTAATCTATTGGTAAAAAAAACTTTCATTAAAATACTCATTTCAAGATTAATACGATTTTGATTTTGATTTTTCAAATCAAAATATAACGATGAGAATGTCAAAAAACTATTAGTTAATTTAAATTTCCTAAATAATACACTAAAAAAGTAAAAATCTATATGTACCGTGCATACATTGCACGGATCATTTAGTAAATAGGAGATAATAAGTTTTAAATGTATACATTATCTATACATGTCCGTTTAACTTTGCACGGGTCCTAAACTAATATATAACTATTTAAAAATGGTCACATTTTTAGGTAAAAATATGATCATTTTAAATGGTCATATATCCCTTCTAAAAATTTCAGATAAAAATGACCGTCTTCATAATATCCTGGATAATGTGGGATATATAGGTTGGTCACAAATAGGAAAGACAACTTGCCCTAATGATAAGGTCGATTAATTTTAAATTAAGAATTATTGCATAGAAATATCTACAATTATATGATATACTTCCTCCATTCAACTCCACTCTACCACTTTCTTTTTTCACGTTTGCCAACGCGTGTTTTACGCGCTAAATATCTTTAGTTACGTATTTGCAAAAATTATAAAAATTAGATATTTTTAATGTAGTCGTAAAGACGAATCAAACAAGATCCCACATGAATATATTTCCACTTACGTATCGAGAGAAAATCGAAATTGAATATACAATTGTGAATAGTGTATAAAAGAGAAATAGGTAGAGTGGAGTTGAATGGAGGAAGTAGTAGTTGGGTGTTTATTTATTTATATTTATTTATTGATTGTAGTTACGTACAAATGAGAAATATATGCAGCTCTTGGGTAAGACTTTCCTAATTGGATGGATTGATTTGAGCGATCAGAAAATCCCGTTTGTTTATACCCGTAAAATATGTACTCCCTCGCATCCAGAGCAAAGGTTACAGTTGCTTTTTGACACTATTTATGGTCGTAGGGAACCTTTAATATTATTCTTAATATATAAGACAAAATATAGTCATGTGAGATCTTGTTTGATTTATCGTCATGAATGCTATAAGAATATCAAATTTTTATAATTTTTAATAATGTGTAACTAAAAATATACACGTTACAAAACGTGTCTCGACAAGTGTGATAAAGCAACTGTAACCTTTGGTCTGGATGGAAGGGAGTATTATATACTCCCACCATTCGATTCCACATTACAACTTTCTTAGTGAGTAAAACACGGGTTGACAAACGTGAAAAAGCAAAGTGGTATGGTGTAGTTGAATGGAGGGAGTATGTACAATACTTTTATGTGATTTTTTTTTTGGTGACGAGGAAATCCACGGCCACTACCTTCAGTACACACTGAATAAACTCTCGGATATATCATATATGTGATAGTCTGCAAACCACAAATATACTTTTATATAAATTTTTAGGGACTTGCTAAATCCCGCGCACCATTTTACTTAATCCCGCGCAATTTCCCCCAATATTCCGAGTATACCCCTCTCATTTCATACACTCAAAACAACAAGAGAACACACCATCCCATTTTCCCCACAAATACTATCTTACAACCAGTTGTATATTAGCATTGTACAACCGCCTCAAAGTTGTTGAGTTCTTTACACAAAGTTGTCGAGCTATTTTATAAGTTATTGAGCTAATTTAAAAAGTTATTGAGTTTAATAATTATTCCTCTTAAGCTCAATAACTTTGTATTGTAACTCGACAATTTTGTTAGTAAAGCTCGACAACTTTATAACAAAACTCAACAACATTGAAAAGGTTGTACATAAACTACATACAACCAGTTGTATAATCTACTAATTGCATTTTCCCTTCGTCCCATCCCAATCATCACCGCAATTGCCCACCGCGCCAATAGACGAACACCGTACTACTGGCGATAAATTTGATTAAATGTTAATTGAAATTTGGGAATGACCTCGTTTCTTAATAAATCTCAATGATGAAGTAATTGTGATTTACGAAGTGGGTATTTTGACTTTAGAAGGAAGATGCAGGTTCATGATGATGATGATAATGATGATGATGATGATGATGATTAGTGTATGTCTTTTTCCGATTTATTATCCCGTTTCCAGAAATGGCTGCACTCATAACCATTATCCGCACGTTGTATAACAACTCCAACAACAACTGATGACCGCTTACAGCCTGCACCACGTACTCCGGCCAAACACCAACGACCGCTGAACTATCCTCCGGCCAACCCTACTGCCACCAATACATCGAACTTCTTGAACGACAAAAAAAAATCGAAACCCTAGTTGTAAATTTCCCTTTCTTTAAATACTTATTAAATCATATTAAGATGTTTGTTAATAAAATTAATTCTTGATAAAATAGCAAAAAAATTCAAATACTACGAATTAAGATCCAAAATTTACGACTTACCGATGAATTGGTTTTGTTTTGGGAGGGGGAGAAGGATGAGAAATTTTTGCATCAGAATTTTTGTGTTTAAAAGGAAGGGCGTAATTGAAAAATCAGAGGTAAATTACGCGGGATTGAGTAAAATGGTGCACGGAACTTAGCAAATACAATTTTTATATAACCAAACCATTAAAATCTAGTCGCTCTACAATGATCATGTGATTAAAATATTGTAGGCTTAAATCGTCTTTTCTCTACATCATATCGGTTTTATGTTGTATTTCTTACTAAAAGTAAACAAGAGATTCATTTAGGTGATTTACCAAATCAGTTAAGGTCCTTATCTTACCCTTAACTCAATGTATAGCCTTTTCTAAATAAAATATAAAAATTTTATCATAAATTTAGGCGAGAGAGGTTTTTGTCTAGTGCTGATTTTTTAAATTGGTCATAAATAGAGTTAGGCTCGTTTGGTTGCCAGTTGGAATACAATTCCACAGAAATATCGATTGTGAAATTAAATTCCCACATGAAATTCATGGGATTTTTGCAAATCCGTTTGATTGCCTATATAGGAATTTAACTCCACATTAGTTTGCAATTAACTAGAGGGGTTACGTAGTTCAACTCCTCCATTATGAAGAAATTGGAGACTCCTTGAAATATTAAATTCCTATACTTTGCTAAAAAATGAGCAACTAAACAAGTTTCTATTTTGTAATTCATGAGATTTTTCAACTCCCATGATTTACAAGGGGCAATCAAACAAGTCCTAATAATCAATATCAACAAATAAAGACAATGACAAATCCAAGTTTTTGACGATCGGAATTCAATTTTGAACATAGAATTTTTAAGGCTTAAAGTGTAACTTAGCATAAACGTAATACGAAGTATGTAGTAATACTTTTTTTTTTTTGGTCTAAAGGGAGCTACAATAAAACTTTACTTATTAAGTTCGTTGACATCTGCAATATAAATGTAATATTGTAATGGAACATGTAATTAACTTTTGACATTATGAGTATTATAGAATCAATGAATCATCATTTTTTCAAATTCGTAAGTCTTGTTTAAAGAAGAGTATCCGTTTTAAATCTTAAAACAGGTTAAATACTTAATAATTATTTATTCTTTAATTCACACGACAGAGATTGCCTTAATACTCCCCCGTCTTAGGCATTGATTTATTTTTGATTAAAATATTACAAAAGCACGTCCAATCAGGGGCGAACCCACCTAGTGGCAAGAGGTGGCGGCCCCTATTCCAAACACTGGAAAATCGGTTTAGAAGATGGATTTTCGCTACGCCAAATATTGTTGAATAATAGATAAGTAAATGTTATCTCATTAAATGTATAACAAACATCTTGTGGTTTAGTGGCAAATGCTTTGATTTTTTACCTATTGTCCCAGGTTCGAGTCCCATTACATACATATTTCCTCTCGTTTTTTGACTGAATATTTGAAGTTATTAACTTATGTATTGAATTACATTTAATAAATTATGTATATTTTTTTTTATTTCAAAATTTATTAGTATTTATAGGCTAAATTTTTGTTTTAGTAGCTTAAACATTAAATCATAAGCTCACCTCTACATACAATCATCCACATATTTTGATTTTTTGAACTTTCTTCCCGAAAACGATGTGAAATATGACAAAGAAATAGAGGGAGACTTTGTAAAATGAAGAACATAAAAGGGTAGCAATTATGGAAACACAAAATCTCATTTGTGACGGCACGTATCCGTCACTTTAGAGTAACGGATACCATTTTTCCTAACAAATGACCCAAATTAAAAATTCTAAGGTCCACCGGGTGTCAAGAATCTCGTACACCCTAGCCAATGAGATGCATTTGTTTTTATTTTATTAAGATTATGTTCAATTATTTATGGAGAGTTTATTTAATTCTAATATTCTCATTGGGTAGGGTGTACGATGACATGGTACACCCGGTATACCCAAGAATTTCTCTGACCCAAATAGGGGAGAGAGGGAATTACATGGGGGTGCCCCCACCTTGTCCCTCCTATTCGCTTTGTAAGTGACATTATCCGTCACTTACTCCGACCCGTCTTCCGCAAGACTAATTGTTATGAAAAGGTGTGAAATGATTGAGTAAAAAGTCGTTTGAATGGTCAAGCAGTATGACGAATTGACGACTTTGTTACAACGTGTCAAGATTAATATTTTAATCCTTAACCGGCCAAATAGGCACATGTTAGTTTATGCAAGTGGATGACATGCATGATTCAGGGTTAGACCGTATTATATAAAGGCTTAGACATAATCCTTGATTTTGATTAACCAACATAATTAAGGCCCTCAATATCAATATTCAACCACCCACTAAACTACTACTCAACTCTCCCCAGGTATGCTTCATATTCAACATCTTTTTTCTTTTTTCTTCTTGGTTCTTATTTTTCCATAATCTCCTATTAATCCATTAATTCAACGTTTTATTCTTTTGAGGTTATTTTATGGGCATTTTGAGCTAGGAGGTATTCAAATTTTATCAATCTCATCATTATGATATTTAAAAAAAAAAATCAACAAAATTATTAGATTGTCATTTTGGACGATTTCTCCCTTTACAAAATTAAATTTAACCTTAAGGCCAAGAAAGAACGTATATGAATCGTGTTAAGAGTTCAACAAATTCATATTCCGTCAATTCAGATAATTTATATACCTTTTATATTTTTTTTTAGGGTAGTCAAAGGCAAAACGAATAATTTAGACAAACGGAATACAAAATTAATTAACGTGAAAATACGGAATATAAACTCTCTAATAAAAGTTTTAGTTAAATTTTAGAATATCTAAATTATCTTATTTCATACTCCATTGTTTAATTTGGCTCTCCAAAATTTTCAGCTTTTTGTTTTCACAAATTCGCATTCAAGAGTTAAGACGGGTATATCTGTTTTAAGCCTAAACTTATCAAATAGTTAGCATAAAACAAAAGCAGAATGTGTAGGAAAAACACAATAAATTGTCTTACTTGCATAAATAAGATGATACTTAACCCGTTTTAATGTTAGGACAGATATATCCATCTGAACTCTTAAGAGAGACTTGCTGTGTGTTTTAAGCTCTAGATCTCGAATCTAGCTCTAAATTCCACATTTAACAATTGCCCATCTAAGTGCTAGATTTACCTTCTACAACATGTGAATATTGGTACAAGTGTTTTCAGAAACCTAATTTATTTATTTCCTCGAATTTTGCAGTTTCGGAAACAAACATTTAGCAAATCCATGGACATGTCTTCCGGAGAATGGTTAACTGACTTGGTAATAACTAATAACCATGTTAATTATTAACCTAAATTAAACAATCCCTAAACACCCATTAATTATCCTCTTATCCTCATAAAATATTCAATAATATAGTCAACGAATCAGTAACTAACTGTTTAATTAATTAATTTTTTCAGGGAAATGAAGATGCAGCTAATATAATCCGCCATTGTCAAATGATGCTCAACTCTAATGCAAACTTGGATGAATTTGACAACTTATTATTATCACAACAACAACAACAACCCACAGATTTGTTCTTCAATAATGAATCTAATGATATCGCACTAATCACATCATTAGAAACTAATAAACCTCTAAAACACGGTGTTGTTAAGGAGATGAAGAGCGAAAACGATATTAATTGGAGTTCTTACACTTCATCTAACAATTCTTGTGAAAGAATCATATCATTTGGGAGTTCGGAGATTGATAGTAAGAAGAGTATAAAGGGTGAGGATGATTTGGGTAATTTTGAAAGTGGTATTACAAGCAATAATGCCCTAATTAAGAGTACTCATAATAATAATACTATTCATAATAAGTGGAACAACAATGGTAAAGTTGGATCAACTTCCTTGTGTTCTCAAGAACATGTCCTTGCTGAGAGGAGGAGACGAGAGAAGATGACGGAGAGATTTGTCGCTCTTTCTGCCCTAATTCCCGGATTGAAGAAGGTACTTTTCTATTTGAATCTTCCATTGTTATTGTTAAGGTAAAGGAAGACATAATAGTAGTTCATACTGATAGATTTCGAATCTAGATTATGAATAGTACATGATCGGAATAATTTTACCAGTTAAGTTAACTGGCATCTTCGTATGTTTACTAGCCCTGCAATTTGAAATGGAGCTTCTTAGCGCAGCATTCAATTAATCAAACGGAAGTTTTCACAAGATTTAACATCAGTTTAGGATGTCAAAGTTTACCCTTCAAATCGCTTTCTAGGAATTTTGGAATGCAAGATTGGATTTTCTATAGAAGATACGAGTATCAAATTTAGCATAATAATTTGAACAAATCAATTCTCACAAAAGAAAAGAATCGATTCAAATCACTAAATTAGTAAAACTTGGATATTTCTTCATTAAATTCCACTCCTACACAACTGTCAAGCTAAGTGATTTCAGAAATTTGGGGATCCTAAAAAGTTGTCTACTGTTATTTAATAGCAGGGGCAGACCCACTTACTAGCGGGTGGCGGCCGCTACCCCAAACATAAAAAAAAAAAAAAAAAAAAATTGTTTAGAAGACCGATTTTTGCTACCCAGTTATTGTTGAATAGTAGATAAATAAATACTGCGGAGTGTTCCATTAAATCTTCAAGAAATAGCTTATGGTTCAATGGTAAAGACTTTGGTTTTCCACCAATTGCCCCAGGTTTGAATCCCTTCACATGCATATATAGACTATTTTTTTTCCCTTAGTAATTACTTCCTCCGTCCAACCTATATGGTTAAACATGCTTTAATTTTCCCTCACAAAATAACGGAAGTGTAAACATATTACCGAAACAGAGGATATTAGAGAAAAATATTATATATAATAATATTATATCTTACGATTATAATATTATTATCTATAATAGAGGGAGTACAATACTACATTAACGGAAAAACCATTAGAAGAGTTCAGGGGTCATATCGGTGATGTAAAGCTGAAAGAGCATGGTCATAAGTGTCCACTAATTATAATAGTACGAGGTAGCAGCGTTGTTTTGGAGAAAGAAGAGATGGTGCATTCTTCAAGTGGGGTGATTGTATACCACACAATAAGTGCATTTTTTTCCTGGAAGCCCATAATAAAAACTCTAAAATTAATCGTGTTTGATGGGGAGTAGTTTTAGGATGAGTGGCCTTTTGGGAAAGTTTCTGGGATGCGCATGAGTGAGGCCAAAATGCGCTGAAAGACCTGTGTTGATCTGTGGGACAGGTATACAGCCTGACGAGCTACTACAAGTAACCGCTCCCAACCATTGGTTTGGGTCGAGGGGTTACAAGAGAGATAAATCTATTTGGAGGTGTGGAGAAGGAGGAAAATCATAGATAAAAGTTGTCTTAAGCATGTTATTTTTGATCAATATTGAAAAATTGATCAAAACTCACCAAACTCTAAGCATAGGTAGTTTTTGAGCAAATATAAATAAAGCAAAAGGTAGTGAAAAATAAAAAGAAATTAGAATAAGGTAGTCTGATCTTTTTACAAGTACTTAGAAATATTAGATAGTTTTTGGAAGAAAAAAAACACCAATAGTAATAATATTTTTCTTCTTTTTTTTCTTTTGGGCGAATGACCTTAAATTAAAACACACAAAGTTCGGTTGGTGGATCGGGGGGAGCGGCTATTAGCAATTACAAAGTCAATCGTACAAGTCTCAATTACAAAAGGGGGAGCATAATCCCAATCAAAGCAACCATTATGCAAGCTAGTGTCTTTAATGGCAAAACGAGCAATGACATCCGCTACACGATTTGTCGATCTCCTCTCAAAGATGATCTTCAAATGAGGTAAGCCCTTTAATAGTTCCATACACTCAAGAATGATGTTAGTAAATGGCCACAAGGAGCGTCCAGTTTCACAATAGTATTCACAACATTAATACAATTCGAAACAATCAAGACATAGTTCCCAAAAAGACTAGCACAACGTAACCCTTCTCTAATGGCAAACACCTCGCAAATGAAAGGTTATTAGGGGTAAACAAACGGGTAGACAATCCCCAAACCCAAGAACCAACACTATTTCTCACAACACACTCAACACTAGCGGAAAAAGAAAAAGAGGAGAAAGCCGCATCTACATTGATTTTAAGCCAATCATGCGGGCAGGGTCCAGCTACTCGGGTTGGAAGAGGCAAAGGAGGGGAGGAAGGGGTGGTGGGAATACGTTGGTTAATTAGCATACACCTAAGCTAAGGCTTGAGCGGAAATGGTGTTATGGAGATACTCGGGAGATAGGATAGAAGGAGAGGAGAAGACAACATCACAACGACGAAGCCAAAGGCGCCAAATAATGAAGGAGAAAAGGGTGCTCCAAGAAGGACAAGTAGAAGTACAATTGTCATGGATCTAAGGTTGGAGGTCAAGGGAGAAGAAGGAGTCCTTTACATTGAAAGTAGCTCACAAGCTTCTAGCCAAGCTATAATCTCGCAGGATGTGGAGGGGAGGATTCGGGAAGGGAAGGGCTAAGACAAAGGGTAGAGCGAGAGGAGGAAGAGAGGGTTAGAGAAAGGATTTGGGTAAGGAGATGATCGGGGTGGACGAAGTCAAGGGAGTCATATATAGGACCACAACCCATTGGATATGATAAGAGCTTAGTTTAGCATCAGCAGATTGTAATTAAAAGGACCGGAAATGGCATTTCTAAGGGGTCCTATACTACACCACGAATTATTCCGTAAGTAGATAGAAGATCCATCGCCAACGGACCAGGTAATGTGGTTCTTAAGGATAGGCCATCCAGTTCCAACATTTTTCCAAATGTGGGACTAGATCTAGAGGAGGGGATTGAAAGGGGGGAGGTATTTGGTTTTAATAGCCCGGGAGGCAAGGGACGATTTATCAAACAAAAGCTTGCAGCTCAATTTGGTGAAGAATGCGTCATTTAAAGGGCGAGCAGCTTTGATCCCAAATCTCCCAAAGGACAAGGGATGAGTAACTAAATCTCAGCTAGCAAGATGGAGCTTGTTTGAAGACTTGTCAGACCAAAGGAAGGATCTAGTGATCTTGTCAATGTCAATAAGGATAGAAGAAGAGAGGTGGATACACTGCATGATTATTTTTTTCTTCTGCATAATATTTTTCTTCTCCTTCATATGTCTCTTTTCACACTTACTATCTCCTATCTCATTTAATAAGTATTATTGTTATTGTTTTCTTTTTTTAAAAACAAACCACACTTACTCCAAAAATCGTGTAATAATGCACTTCATATGTTTTAGTATCATTTATTCACCTTTGTATAATTTGTGAAGGGTATTTCAATCAAAGGTAAATAAATGATTACGACTAAATAAATGATTACGACTGAGAGAGTATCATAATGTGCAACTTATTATTGCAAAATCGAGGACTAGCAATGACCGATAATCAGTACGACTAAACTGTCGCCACGTTAACATGCAGAACGGAACTCATTGTTCTCGCTAACTTCACTTATGGCACAACACAATTTTTTTTTTGGCTATAAGGATGCGTTATATAAAGAAACCGAAAAAGTTCAAAGAGAATATCAAGGAGGGGGGTTGGGAGAGGGAGGGGTTTGAAAACCCAAATCTCGATTACAAATTAGGTTTACAAATTCGGAGCAGTGTCCCAAGGGAATGATCCATTAGATAAGCTTCAGTATTTGAGGCAGCGTCGAGCAAGAGTATCATCAACTATATTTGAATAGCGTCTATTGAAGATGATCTTAAAAGATGGAGACACTCTTAAAGGATTCATACACTTGAAGATGACTTTAGCAAGAGGACAAAACAAAAAAAGGACATTAATAAGACTAACAGTCAGAGCTAACCACAAAAGGACGAGGTAAGGAGCTACCGAAGGCAAGACCTTCCCTGATGACAAAGACTTCAGACGCTAAAAGGTTAGGAGTAGGTCGTTTACAAGTCTAATAATCTAAAACCCAATCTCCATTCTAGTCACGGAGCACTCTCACCTAATACCACATAAAAAGAAGAAAGAGATAAGGATGCATCCACATTGATTTTAAATCTCGGTATATTAGGCAGGGACGATGGGGTACGGACAACAGAAATGGACTTGGAAGGAGGAGATAAGGAGGAAGGGGTAAGACGGACGGTGCATGGTAAGGTGTTAGCTTGAGTAGAAACCCGGACCCAATAATTAGTCGAAAGAAAGATGATGTCTAACCACTGAGAAAGGTGAGGGGTTTGTGTCATATTTAAAAACCCGAGAATTTTTTCGACCACAAATACAAAAAAAAAGGAAAGAGAAAAGAGTGCAGCAGAAGGGACAAGAAATGTATGTTGATATTTTTAAGATCCAAAACTAGAGGTTACACAAGTAGAACCGGGGAAGATAGGGGGTTGAAGAAGTTCCAAACGCTTCGAGAAAAAAGAACACTCATGGGGAATATGAAGAGAATTATTAGGGGTGTTATTGGATGTTATTACACAGGTCACACAACAGGGGTCAACATATATGTTTCTAGAAAGTAGAGTGACACGGCGAGGAAGACGATCCACTAAACAAGACAAAAGATCTTGATTTTAGGTTGAGTAGGGTTCTCCAAAGCCAATCGATGACGGATAAAAGGAAGGGAGGAAGTAGCGGGGTTGATGATAGAAAGAGCAAGGCTAAGGGAAAATGAGTTATATATTTAAGAGGAGAGAGAAAGTGACCAGGTTGGATTGTGAAGAGGAAGTTAAAGGGGTAGACAAAATGATGATGGATAAATTAGCTGTAATCGGATAGTGAAGAGAGTCCAGGTCCCAAGCACTATATTTAATAATGGAAGTGACTAGCAATTGAATCAAATTAGTTCGGGTCGAGTGGGTGGGGGTGGGGGGGGGGGGGGGGGGGCAATAAAGAACATTCCTCAAAATTCCAAGAAGGGATCACACATCAAACCAAAAGCTAATATTCGAGCCATCCCCAATGGCCCAAGTGCGAAAACTATGAAGAATATGCCAACTTTTCCCAATGGTTTTCCAAATGTGAGAACCAGAAGAGAAGGAGAGAGAGTAATGCCTATTTAAAGTATACTCAACCTTAACATCGAAAGCATGGTTAATAGAAAGACAACTTCTAATACCAAGTCCACCTTTGGCCTACGACTTATATATTAGTAACTTGACTATAATTAACCATGTGGATATTATTAAGGGGAAAATCTCATCATACCAAATGAATCCACGAATAATTTTATTCATTATACAAAGGGATGAAGTATGAAGGATAAGACATTGCATGATATGACAAGGTATGCTACTAAGAGTGTTATTAATAAGGCATAGTCCACTAACTTTTGAAAGAGTTTTGCATTTCTAGTTGGCAAGTTTGAACAAGATTTTATCTAGAGGGTTTATTAGTCAAAAGAGGGAAACCAAGATAAGTGCCAGGAGAAGACGAATGTTTCATGTTAAGGGCGGTTTCAAATGGAGTATGGGCAAATTCAAGTGGATCCAATCATTACCGATACACGCTTGTTGGATGAGAAAGGAAAGGGTCTCCGTGCAAATTTTAAAGAGGTAAGGGGGAGGGGATCGCCTTGATGAATATATCTAGTGGGGGTGAAGAAGTGATAGGGGCTCCATTGATGATGACTTGGGTAGAGGTAGAAGAAACACAACTCATAATAAGATCAATGCTATCCTTATCAGCAATGCAACTTTTGGCTAGACACAATTGGATAAAATCTCATTTTAATCTATCAAAAACTTTCTCAAGATCAAACTTGATGGCCAACCACCTAATATGGTTCTTTAAGGACTTCATAGAATAAAGGATCTTCATAATCCAACACATGTCAGTTCGAGCATTTCTAGCATCATTCATTTGCATCTTGGAAACTTTTTTAAGAGGACACTTATACGAAGATTACTCTCAAAGAATACGTTTAACTGTCGATTTTTTAGCACATTCGAAACAAGAAAATAAAATAACTTTGTTGATTCCAAACCAAAAAAGAAAGTGAACTTTTGGATAATATTATCAATCTCTTTAAACACTTAGAGTAATTGCAATGGGAGGTTTTTGTATTGGGTTTGTAAACAAAAACTTTTAGAAAAAATTTGTCCCATTGCAAAATAAAGTTTGTTCTTAAAGAACTTTATTCAAAGTTCTTCCATTACGACAAAAAATTTTTAGTTATTGGAATTGTCAAAATCTAACGTGACAAATCGTAACCAATTAATATACTTCCCGCTTGAAGAATTTTAGGTGGAAGTCTCACACAACAATCATAACTTTGTGTCTACACCCACCCCTCTCACATATACACTTGTTGGGATTACATCTCTCCCAATCTCCCATACCAACAGCAAGCTACATAACCCTTCATGAATGAGACTGCTACTATACAATACGAGTTACATGCATCTGTATAATCCATTATTTATTAATATAAATATAAATACATGCAATTAGTTCATCTCTACCATACAAAACATATTCATGCGCGCGTATTAAATTTTAGTAAATTTGAGTTAGAAGACCTAATATTAATTTTACTAGGTTAGACCCCGTGCATTAAATGCACGGCTTATAAAGTTTTTTTTTTATTTCTAATAATTAGATATATAATAATGTTATTTCATTAGTTATTCATTTTTCTCATCATTGCATTTTAATTTGAGAAATAAAAAGTTGAAATTGAAAATTAATTAAAAGAATTGAGTAGCATGTTGAAATGTATTTTTGTAAATAATATTTTTTTATAACGCAAAGCTAATGATTCCAATTTATAAATTTTCTCAATTTTTTGTCTCGGAAGTAATTAAAACGGTTTATAATTTTGTTTCATACATAGTATCAGTCAAGTCATTCTCAAATAATAGAATTAGTAAAATATTTAGTAAATCATAGTTTGATACAATTTTTTTATTAAAATATTTTAATTAAAAGATTATAGATTAGAGTTTAGTTAAAAAAATATAATTTGATGAAAAGATTAAATTTAATGAAAAGATAATAAGTTAATGAAATAAATTATTATAATTATTAGTTACCTTACTTAGTTAATGTATACATAATTTGTTATTACCTACCTTATTTAGAAAGATGTTTTTTGGAGAAATATTTGTGAGAATGCCTATTTATTTAGTAAATAAGGGATTGGTCTAAATGATTAATTACTTTGGCTTTTATGCATCGTTCTCAATTCTTTCCCCTTTCATACAACATAGCTAATCAAATCATTTCTTTCTAAAAATAAGATAATTAACTAATGAAATCAGCCAAGTCTAGTTATTTCTCACCTCAATTCAATTTGGCCGTAAGATTAATAAGCACGGATGTAGACATGTAGTCCAACTAAGCTCAGCTATTTTTGTTAAAAGGTTTTTTCTCACGTATGTTCTAAGAGCTCATATAAGTAACCTAAAAGTGAAATATTCACCATATATTCTCATCAAGTATTCCAATATACACATTTTTAACATAATTAGTAAGAATATCTCGTAAATCTTACCATATTAGGTTATTAATGTATGCCCTTAGAGCACACATTAGAAAAAACCGTTAATGAGAATTTAGTTCACCCTCTTTCAATATATTCCTCTTAAACTCATCCCCCCTACTACTAAGAGAATAAAAATTCTCAAAAGTTTTCCCTCCAAACTCCACCTACTTATATAAGGAAAGAAATAAAATTTTCCCATTAAACTATATTCTTTTTCTTAAAGCATGATTTCTTTATATTAAATTCTAAATTATAATTATATAATGTTTTAATCAAAATAAAATTAAAGGGGTATAAAATTATAAAATACAAAATCGTTAATTTTTCTTCGATTTGACTTGATGCATATACTTAAATTGTATAAACCAATAAAATAATATTACTAGCTACGTGAAAAAAACTCATTAAGATAATTTAAGAAAAAATAAAATAAAATCATTAATTTTATGTTAAAAAAAAATATTTCATGACATACTACGTAGTTTTATTTTTTTTCTCATATTAAAATACAATTAGGTGAAATATAAAAATTTGAAGGTATAAAATTTGGAATGAATAAGTAATAAACTAAAAAGTAAAAACTCTATAAATACCACGCAATTGCGCGGGACTTATACTAGTTAACTTCAACTTGATAAGGCTTGGTTAAACTTAATCCAATTTAGTTTAGGCTCATTAATAAATCCTAATTATACAATATTGAATAGGGTACAATTTAACTATGGTGATTTTGACACATATCTCATTATTACTACATCTTTTACATGTGATACTGTGATAGTATTAAAGTTACTGTTTTGATAAATCAAACATTGCAAATCATACATTAATATTCATTATGTATTTTGAAATAATGATTTATGACAGAAAAGGATCAATCAGAGCCAATTTGGGAATATTTGGTTGTCAAAATAGTGACTTAAAAACATTTCACATATTTAAGAGACGATTTTTCATTCAGATATCACTGTTTTTGTATCCCTTTATATACTTTCTCGTAACCTTTTGATCATTGATCGTGACTTAAAGTGTCTTCTTCATTTGGTAGATATTTTCATAATGAGCATACCCATCTATGGTAAAAATGTGATCAATTTTATTAGCAAACTATTTTATATTTTACCATTTTTACTTTTGTTTTCATACATACGTACCTATAATGTTATTTTTGTTTTTATACGTATGTACCTATAACTTAGTAGGAGACGGTTTCTGAAAAAACTTATCTTATTTTCTTATCTAGTTAATTTACATGTTGTAGATGGACAAGGCATCAATACTTGGGGATGCAGCCAAATATGTAAAACAACTAGAAGAACAAATAAGAAAACAAGAGGAACAAGTAGCAAAAAGAAGAGTTGAGTCAGTTGTATTGGTTAAGAAAAGTCATGGAGAAGTTGACTGCACATCTTCATCTTCAGATGAAACTCTAACTCCTGGACTAGTTGACATTGAAGCAAGAATTTCTAACAAAAATGTGTTAATTAGAGTCCACTCCCAAAAAAAGGATGGGCTTCTTGAATTTGTTCTTAAAGAGATTGGTAATCTTCACATGACTATATTAAATTGCACCACTATGCCCTTTGGAAGATATGCTGTCGACATTACTTTGATTGCTGAGGTACGTTGTTTTCAATTTTTAATTATCACAAATTCTCCTTGTCACGCGCTTTTTTCGTCACAAATTGTGACGGCTCTATATGTGATCATTTTATGATAAAATGTGACCATTATTTAATACTCCATAGATAACATTTTATGTCTGGTTACTTTGTATATATCATAAAGTGATCACATTTGAGGCCGTCACAAAAGAGACCAACTGATTAATTATCTATATATATGGTGAAGTTTGTTAATTAAGATGAAAATAATTTGAGAAAATTTTATATAAGAGAATTTTTCAAGGGATCGGGGAAGACGACATATCTAGAAGTTGCGTTTCTATTAACTTTATATAACAAAAACTAAACAAAAAAAAGATTGACTTTAATGCGTCGGGGCTTATGAACTAAATTAGAAAGACTAATCTTTAGTTATGTAAAAACTAAACAAGTCCTAATTAGAACATTCGCATAGGGCGGTCATTGAGTTGAGTTGCCTCAGCTCGTTAATTAACCCCTCGAAATCAGATTGATTGGCCAAGGCTATGCTTGAGATCGGTCAAATTAAGCTCGAGTTAGTTGAGTCCCAATTGAGCTGAGCACGAACACGAGCACACTAAAGCTCAAGTCAAAAGTCAACAAGCGCTTCATGTTGGAAGTTGGAAAACTGATTACTCAAACCCTTATTTTGATAAATAAGTTGCTTGTCAAGTTTTCACGTAATATTTATGATGTATTCTTTATTCTAAAGAAGATATTATCCGGGTATATCTTAATAATAATAATAATTTTTGTTTGCATAATAATAATAATGCAGATAATTGATGATAATAACCTAAGCATGACGTCGAATGAGATAGTGAAGCATTTAGGGTTGGCTCTTCAACAATTCACATCTCTGGGAAAATAACACTGGGACCCACTTCCATCAAGTTGTGAAACAGTGGTGGGTTGCACTCCGATTATCTCCTCCGTTCATTTGTCTAATGTTGTTAATCGGACGGTCCATTTTCTTTTGTCGTCTTTTGACTAATTGCAGTTGGCTTGCATGTGTTATGTATATTTTCTTCCTGAGGAGAGACAAGGCCTGATTTTTTAATCATATTATATTATTATCCTGATTATTTTAATTAATTATCCTCGTGCTTAATTTTTAATGTAAAGAATCTATAGTGGAATCTAGTGGTGGTTTTTGTATTTTTTCAAGGAAAATGTATCTTTCACCCTCTTCTGCTTGGTTTTTAGCTCATTTGTCTAGTTACTGTTGATTCTACTTTCATGGGTTTCTTGATGGATTTATCATTTGTTTAATCTAGGAGTGTAACCCTTGTTTTCGTAAAAAATAGAGGTTTTTATATTAAAAGAAAATCATAATTCATTTGATCCGTAACTAGTTATTTATGAGTTTGTGACTTCTTAAGCATTATTTTGATTTTTGTCTTATTTATCTATGTGAGTGGTATTTAAACCGCTATAAGTTTCTAGCGGATATATCCGTCATAGGGAGACTTATTGGCTAGGCTAGTTGTTTATACAATCATTTCATTGTAAATCAAGTTTGCATAGCTAAACTTTCCGTTTCAACCCGTATTGCTCGCTATACGAAAAGTATATAATTTTCGCCAACTCTACCCTTCACCCAATTAAAGAAACATTTTGAGTATGTTTAATTGTTTATAGTCAATAGCCGAGTTAAGAGCACAAAGAGGCGCCTGAACTTTCGATTTGTTTTGTAATAAGGATCTATACTTTCCCGCTTTAGCACCGAGGACTTTCACTAATGGAGGTTACGAAGTCGTTAGAAGTAAACCCGGTAAACGGGTCAATCAGTGCATTAGAATAAGTGTACATATCATGCCTTATTTGTAGCTTATTTGCTTCCTAGTTTGTATATGATTTAGTCAACTAGAATCTCATGTGATTAGGAAATAATATTGAATCCCCATGTATTTATACCTGCTCATAATTCGATGAAAGGACCGATTAACTTTCAGACATAGTATCAGCTTCTAGGGTTTAATCGATCCATCGCTTCCGCTCTCCTCTTTCGTTTCAATCACGGCGGATCCACTTCTCCCTCCCGATCTCACGTCACAAAACTTGACCTCAAGTCACCATACCGTCATGCCTGAAACAAAAGCTTCCTCTTTTCACCCGGCACTTGCCCTATCTAATATCAAGAATCACGTTACCGTCGTTCTCGGGATGGATAACGACCAATATCCTTTGTGGGTCTCACTATACGAATCATGCTAAATCGAATCGAGTGTTGCATCACATCGTCAAACCTAAATTTGGTGGATCAAAGGCGCCAGTCACAGATGACGAAAAGGAGATGTGGGACGTTCTTGATGCAACGGTCCTTCAATGGATCTACGCTACGGTTTCCGGTGACCTCCTCGAGACAATTGTTGAAGAAGATTCCACTGCCATGGCTTGTTGGCAGCGAATTCGAGATATCTTTAATTTCTCGACAATCAACATTCCTGGGCAGTTACTCTCGAACAAGAGTTCTCCCACACCGCTATGACGGATATTCCCAACGCCTCCTCCTATTGTCAACGTCTTAAAACTCTAGCAGACCAACTGAAAAACGTCGGTTCCCCTGTCTCTGACACAAGGCTCGTTCTTCAATTGGTCTCTGGCTTGTGTAGATACCTTATTACAGGCTTTCAGCACCTCTCGCAAACCACCCGGTGATGATTGGGCCGCATGTTTGGTACACGGAACTATTTATGACACTTCGTAAGTTTATCGTCAAGTGATAGCTCAAATACTTGTGTCTACCTCTTGGTCGTCATCTACGCGCCATTACGGTCGTTTTGACAGTAATTAGAGTACATTTGGAGTCCGGGTCAAAAACCGTCTTCATTTTCTAATAAACCATTTAAAATGCTGAGTCAGAATGTTCTGGAATATTCCGGATATTTCTATTCCATAATTTTAATCTTTTCATCTTTGGCAAAATATATCCGGAAATCATAAGGAAGTTGAGATCTACCGCAATTACATAACAGAAACGCGGAAAATCTTTCTTCCGCAGGAGGAAACTTTTGGAGAAAGGACGCAGCACCTGCTGCGCCTCTTGCAAGGGTCGTAGTGGTTGCTGCGCCTCTTCCCCAGCTCTTTTCTGCGTATTTTCAAATCTTTTCGAGATTTGTTTCCAAAGTTTTACCGTAACCCTAATTCCTCCGTGTGATTAGTATAAGTATAAATAGGGACCTTCGTTCCTCATATTTCTCACGCGAGTGTCCGCCCTTCTCTTCTCCCTTAGCATTCTAAGACCGCGCTCTTTGCTTATTGACGTCTACGTGCTTGATAAATCAACCACGTAAACTCAGATCTTTCTGAGTACCAGTCTCGTTTGCATGACCGACCAATTTGACCAACTCCACTTCAATTAATCAAATCAATTTAATCTAAATCCTCTTACGAGGGCACTTTCATCATACATTCGAGTCGAGCAATCACTATCGTTAACTTAGTCAATCTCGTTTTGCCAAACATGTAAGTCTGAGGGTGTAAATCCCATATTTTATTATTGTATTTTATTATTGTATAAATTAATGTAAGGTTTACGCCGAAAACATTTTAAAAACCGATTTATAAAACCCTTTTATCAAACCTATTTTCACGGACTAACAGAGGACAGGCGTCAAGAAGAAACGCAGCAACTGCTACGCCCCTTCGAAGAGTCGCAGCAACTGTTGCGCCTCTTCTTGAGGCTGCCGCAGTTTCTGCCTTTCTTCTTCTTCCTTTGTTCTTTGTTGATTCGTCTCTTTTTCCGTCTTTTCCTATTTTCTTCATATTTCCACTCGCATAACTGTAATACATAATTCATAATTATTTATCACCCATAATTTCCGACTTAAATCCCTAGTAATCAATATTTGAGGGTTTTCGTCATTAAAATCAAACTCAGATTTTAGAGATTCGATTTGTTCATATCAAGTCTCTGGAATTCGTCTTTTGTATATTTCATCTGTTTATCATCATCTAACCTCATTAATTTGCATAAATAAACGTAATTAATTTGTAATTAGTTTATAATTCACCTTAGTTAACTATGATTAATTTTCATTCGTTTAAACTTGTTTCTTTATTGCTTTTATGACCGATTCACATGTAAATAATCTGCTAAATCACTTTTACTTGAGTCGAATATCAATAATCGATCATTAAAATTACCAATGAACACTAACAATATGCAATTTCGGCTTCACAGCCAGAACTCCCCTCAGGAACAGACGCAGTGACCACTGCGCCTCTTCCAAGGGACGCAGCATTGCTGCGCCTGTTGCGGGGTGATTTCTGTCTTTGAACTTCCGTTCTTGCGTTGACCTAGTTTATTAGTTTTACGTATTAATCGACTATTAATTTTAATATTACCACTAATCTGTCCGTTTTCTAACCTGAATTATTTTCCTTTTCTTTTCTAGAATTATCCGTTTTAAACGTATTTTCGACGTAAATCATTGAACCAATGTAATTATTGTAATTTTAGTTACCGTATTTTATTTATTGTACTCTTTATTATCGTTTGTTTGTTTTCACATGTAATCAACCTTAAATCCCTACTTCGACCAAATAAGTGCTAAATTACATGTTCACCGACTTAGTTAATCTTTACATGCTAGGTTTAAAATGATGGATGTTGCATTGCATGCATATAATCGACAACATATCAATTAGGGATAATTTCCCTAATCATTAGTAGATGCCGCTATCGAGGCGGGCGAGATTAGGTGTTCGATCAAAAGAGCTTCCTAATACGTACCCTCACCCCTTACTCCAACTCTCTGTGAACATCCGTGTTCATTGGCATCCGCAAGAGTCATTCTAGACATAGAATGCTTAGGGTAACGAGTTCTTAGCGTCTATGTCATTACTTTGTGTCTTGACATGACGCGAAGTATTCGAACGGTTGTAGACACCTCGTTTCTGCACCCCTCGCAAACCACCCGGTGATGATTGGGCCGCATGTTTGATTCGCGGAACGATTAGTGACAGTTCGTAAGATTATCGTCAAGTGATTGCTCAAATATAAATGTCAACCTCTTAGTTGTCATCTACGTGCCGATACGGTCGTTTTGGCAGTAATTAGAGTACATTCGGAGTCCGGGTCAAAAACCGTCTCCATTTTCTGATAGCTGTTGAATCCCGAGTCGGAATGTTCTGGAATATTCCGGATATTTCTATTTCATATTCATCAAATTTTATCTTTTGGCAAATAATATCCCGTAATATTCAAAAGATAATCAAATTAAATCCGTCCTACCATAACTAAAACGCGGAAATCTTTCTTAAGCAGGAGGAAACCTCCCGGGAACAAAGCGGCACTGGCCGCCTCTTCCAAGAGACGCAGTGGCTGCTGCGCCTCTTCCCAGGCCCTTCTTTGCATGATTTACGTATCTTTTTTATATCTTTCCGAGATTCACTTCCAAAGAGTCTCCGAAACCCTATTCCTTCGTGTGATTAGTATAAATAGGAGCTTTCGTTCCTCATATTTCTCACGCGAGTGTCCGCCCTTCTCTTCTCCCTTTGCATTCTAGACTTTGTTCTTACTAATTGGCGCCTACGTGCTTGGACTTCCGACCACGTAAGCTCGGATCTTCCGGGTACCACCTCTCCGTTGCATGACCGACCAATTTGACCACTACACTCAATCAATCTAATTAATCAACTTGTTAAATCGTTTTCCTCTTACGAGGGCACTCTTTCCTTGCATTCGCGTCGAGCATCACTAATCGATCTTCTTAGTTCTTCTCGTTCCGTCAACATGTAAGTCTGAGGGTGTATTAATCTCTCTTTATTTATTGTATTTTATTTATCGTATAACAATTGTAAGGTTTATGTCGAAAGTATCTCATTAAAACCGATTTCTAAAAACCGTCTTCAAAACCTTTTTGCGGATTTCCGGTGAGACAGACATCGAGAAAAGACGCAGCAATCGCTGCGCCTCTTCAAAGGAGCGCAGCACTGCTTTGCGCCTCTTTGTGAGGGCCGCCGCAGCTTCTCGCTTCTTTTCTTCTTCCTCCGTCCTCTGTAATTCGTATCAAATTAATTTCTTTTGTTTTGTTCGTCTGTTAATTCTTCATCACGGTAATTTATAATTCATATGTATATTAACCATCGTTCATTAACATGCTTAATTAGTCATCAAATCCGACTTAAATCCCTTATAATTCATATTTGCGGGTTTTCGTCATTAATTCAAGTTTCGGGTTTTAGAAGTTCAATCGTTCATATTGAGTTTCTGGAGTTCGTTGTTGATAAATTTGCGTCTGTTTATTTATTGTTCATCACTAATTCGTCATCGTTCATCGTATCTAGTTAATTCGGTTTGTTAGTTTGTTCATCCATTAACGTCGACCCTTCACATGTTTAATCTGTCTTTAATTCCGTCTTCATCCATGTTTATTGTTTTATGACTCAAATCACATGTTAAATAATCTGTAAACCACTTTAATCCGACTACATAATCTAAATCAATCCCTTAAATTCACCAATTAAACGTTAACAATTGCAGTTCCGGCTTCACAGCCAGAGTTCGTCCTTGGAACAGACGCAGCGTCTGCTGCGCCTCTTCCAAAGGGCGCAGTGTCTGCTGCGCCTGTTCCAGGATGACTTCTGTCCCTGAACTCCTTTTCTGCCTTGACCTAGATTAATTAGTTTACGTATCAATTAACTAATATTCGTAATATCGCTAATTCCTGTTCGTTAATTTGTTATTTTATTCTTTTGTTCCTTTTTATCAAATTATCCGTTTTAAAGGTATTTTCGACATAAACCGCCTAATCCAATGTAATTAATGTAATTTCCATTATTGTAATTTATTTCATTTATTTCATTGTTTTGTATGCTTCCACATGTAATTGAACATTAAATCCAACTTCGACCCCAATTGTTTGCTAACTTAATTGTTCACCGACTTAGTCTTAATTCACATGTTAGGATTAATCTATTGGATGTTGCATTCATGCATATAGCCGACGATATATCAAGTACGAATAAACTCCCTAATCATTAGTAGAGGCCGCTATCGAGGCGGGCGGGATTAGGTGTTCGATCAAAAGAGCTTCCTAATACGTACCCTCACCCCTTACTCCAGATCTCCGTGAGCACCCGTGTTCATTGGCATCCGCGAGAGTCATTCTAGACATAGAATGCTAAGGGTAACGATTGCTTAGTGTTCATGTCACTACTTTGTGTCTTGACATGACACGAGGTATTCGAACGGTTCCAATTTCCCATAAAAATTGGTGGCGACTCCATACAAAATGCAAACGCTTGTTTTCGAGCCCCTTCACTCCCAAGCGCCCCCGTGGGCGGCCCGTGTCCACGTTTGGCGACTCCGTGGGATTATACACTTACGTGTAGCTAGGGTGAAACTTGAACAAGGTTAGGGAATAAGTTTGTACAAGACAATTGTCGGTTCTCATAACTCGGTCTTCCTAGACCGTTTATTCGGCCTTCCTAGGCCCAACCCAACCCATTCGACCAATCGTCCCGTCTAAACGGTCCTAATTCTTATTTGGGCCTAAGGATGGATAGCGATTGACGTCATCCATACCATGATGCTTACTCTTGTTTGCATCAAGGGCCTTCACTACTTGAGGAAATGGACTAGGAATCGGCCTTACTCTTGTTTGGCACGAGCCTCTCCACAGACTTCGGGTTTGATGGTTCGGTATGGCAACCCACCCTTTAAACCAAAACCCTTCTAAAAGCACTCAGCATCCCGTTATAATGCTTGTATAAATGTGTAAAACCTTATGTGATCACCATTCTAAACAAAACCATGACGAACTTTCAAAAATCAAAACCCGTTTTCAATCAAGAATTTCGAAAATAGGGCCTTCAATTAGCGCAAAATCCGGTCAAAACTCTGTCCGTTTGTCGTGTCAAAATTCGGGCCACAAGCCCATTTCAAAACCTCACTTCGAGTCCACTCCTACAACTACACTACAGTTGGCTAGGACACACATTTTCAAAGACCTTGTCTTTCTTCAAAACTCACTCAACACAAGTGGCACACACCCACTTCATGAGTCAAGTCTTTTCCTCTTTTAGCAAGTGTGATAGAATGGTCGATCATGTTTTGATTCGTCGCCGATCTCTTGTCCAGTTTCCAAGATGCCTGGGTCAAGTGATGATACGAACCTCCAACAACTTCAAGAGAATAGTGATCGAATCCTAGCCGCGCTGGCCCAAATGCAAGTTACCCAAAACCAAACCTATGACCGCCTCGAGCTCATCGAAGGCCGTATCTTTGACGTAGAGGGAAGGTTGCCTCCCATTAAAGGTGAAGTACTACAATTTTCCGATGACGAGTCTAAGGATGAAAGTCCTCCCATGGGGATGACCGCAGCTGAGAAAAGACTCCAATACCTAGAGGAGCAATTGATGTACCTTAAAGGAGATGACATTTACAGGGAGAACAACCGTAAGTATGAAGCCGTCAATTCCAAATTGCCCACTAACTTTAGCATGACGGATATCCCTAAGTTCAAAGGACACGAGAACCCTTTAAACCACATCCGAGCTTTCAAAGATTACATGTCTATCAAAGGCATCAAACCCGAGATGTTCTTAAGGATCTTTCCTTCATCTCTCGACACCATCCCGAAGCAATGGTTCTATACCCTAGATCACAAGAAGGTCGCTACTTGGGAGGACGCCGCGATCGAATTCTCAAAACAATACGCGGATAATGCCGAGATCCAAGTCAATATGCGCACTCTAGAGGTTCTTACCCAGAATGACAAAGAAGGATTCACCGACTTTCTAAGTAGGTGGAGGAAGACTAGTACTCAACTAGTAGAACGCCCGGATGAGGCCACTCTTGTGGAGAAATTCGTGGACAATCTCAAGCCCATATATGCCAACCATTTGAGATATCAAAACATCAAGACTTTCAAAGATTTAACCGTGTTAGGGACACGAATTGAAGATGACATCCGCAAAGGACTCTTGTCCAAAACGGTAGGTCGAGGATATCAAGGGTCCACGAGTCGTTCATACGGCTCTACTAGCAAGACCGACGAGGTTAACCTTCTCGAGCCATCCAAGAAAACTAGCCCACCAAGGAAGTTCACAAACCTTGGAGACACGTACTCCAATGCTCTAAAAAAGGCTAGTGAAGCAAGGCAAACTCCAACCCATTGGACCTACTCCCGAGCCCGAAAGGAAGTCCAAATTCTGGGACGAAAATTCCTACTGCGAATACCATAGGGGTAAGGGGCACGACACCGAAAAATGCTACAAGTTGAAACACGTGCTTCAAGATATGATCGAAGATGGTCGACTTCCAATTCCACCAGGAGGTAAGCCTAATAACACTCAGAATCCTCTTGGAGTTCTACTGATTACAAGTGATGAATCTACCTTAGATTGCTCACACCTCATTTCTCCCACCGAAGATGAAATTCAGGCAAGTGAGAAAGAAAGACTCTACTCTACCATCTCCCCTACCATTTCCGACTTCATCGCCTGGGCAAGGAGTGTAGATAGACAAGTGTGGGAATTAGAAAGCATGGTAATGATCTTGCGCGATCCCAATGCAACACCTAAAGAACGCGTACCATTGATCTTCTCTCCAAATGCTACTATGCAAGAAGTCATCACCGTGGTCGATAAACTAGTCGATCAAATCATACAACTAGAAAGTAACATCATGAGGATGAGGGAACTAGCCGCAATCAATGGGGTTTGGGCCGATGACGATGAAGACGAATATCTCATTGAAAACTCTTTAGTCAAAGAAATAGTTCAAAATGGCGAAGACCAAGATGTGGATCACCTAACTCGCTCGGGTCGTCCATACCAAAGCACTACTCAAAACAGTCCCACCAATGTCATCACACCAAATGACAACGAAGACGACCCCACTGATCATTTGCTCAAGCAATTACAAAGAACCAAGGCTGATCTTTCAGTCTGGCAACTAGTGGCAAGCTCATTTCCACACCGCCAAGCTTTACTGCAAGCCTTGGCCAAATTGAATGTGGCACATAACTCTACTCCTGAAGATGTAGTCAACTTGGTCTTCCAAGAATCCCCGAAGCTAAGTAATCCTATTACTTTCTCAGACGAAGACTTGCCACCTTTCGGCGCTAGTCACAACCTTGCTCTATATATCACCGTCATCTGTCTAAAGAAGAATGTGCCAATGACCTTGGTGGATGATGGCTCCGCGGTCAACGTCATACCCCTCAAAACGGCACACAAACTAGGCATGAGAGAGTCGGACTGGACTCCTACAAATCAAGGTGTACGTGCATATGACGGTACACGACGAAAAGTGGTAGGACTTGCTAACCTAACCATAGCAACGGGACCAATCGAACGAAAGGTCAACTTCCAAATAGTAGACATCGAAGCTTCATTCAACATACTTCTGGGAAGGCCTTGGATTCACGCTTCCAAAGCAGTAACATCCACCCTTCATCAAAAGATCAAGATCCCACTAAATGGCAAAGTCGTGACAATCACTTCGTCACCCATTAAGGCCATAATCGAGAAGCAGTCGAATAATCAAGTCCTTGCGGATCCCGTATACGAACTTGGGGGCTTCCAAAGTGTAAATGTCATAGAAAGTGAGTTGGCACCCTTATACTATAATCCCTACTCCAACTTGGTGGTCGACCACATTCTCAAAAACCAAGGATACTTCCCTGGAATGCCTTTGAACCCAGTTCGGAAAAACACCTTCGCGCCATACAAGAAAGGCAACTCATCGAGAATACCACTTGGACTAGGGTACAAACCCACAACAGAAGAAGTTCTCGAAATGCTCGCCCAAGTCCAAAACCGCAAGTATGTAGGAGTCCAAATGAGGCCATATCTTCCTACCCTCAATGGATACTTCGTTCAAGAAGGAAGTTCGGAACTCTTTCATGGATTTCCCGAACCTTGGCATTACCTCGAGAAGAAGTTAGCCGGAATCGAGATCTTTCACGATTGCTACTTCATCCCTCCAGAAACGGTTCCTACCGTCAAAACCCGTCAAGCGCCTTGCTTAGACGAACAAGCTGTTAGCCTCCTGTTTGGAGAGGACCGATTTGTTAGGGCCGCGCAGGATGAGATCATTACTACGATACTTCAAGACGATCGCTTCAACCCCACCGCTTTGATCACAGAAATCGACACCAAGCAGCAGAAAGGGTGGAGGAAATCAATCAAATGGACCAACAGTCAAGGAAGACTCTTCAAGCTCACCACTGGAGAAGGAGAGATGTTCAAAGAAGAGCCAGAAGACGACGAATTCGAATCAGAGTCGGAGTCGGAGTCGAGTCGAGTCTAGAGGAGCCATTAGAGAGTCTACTTCTGTCGTCATCCCCACTCCCCTCGTTTCTCCTAGCTTATTTTCGAGTAGTCACGGTAGTTCGGAAATGCCCCACCATCGTCCCTTTGCCGCCACTATCCTTGGATCAGTTGGCTTCTTTGTTTCAACTTTACTCAAATCTTAATATGAATAAATCAGGTTCTGCTTACTCTTTGCGTTATCTTGAGTGCAATTCTGTTTATGATGATACTGAGGATGACCAAAACCCAGACTTGACCGAAATACCACCCTACGTAGCCAAAGAAATACTACAGGAAGGGGAAGGGGGACCTGTAATTGAGGACACCGAACCCATCAATGTTGGAACTGAACTAGAACCCAAAGAACTTAGGATAGGGACTACCTTGAGCTCAACCGAAAGAACCGATTTCATAGACCTCCTAAATGAATTCAAAGACGTTTTCGCTTGGTCCTACAAAGACATGCCAGGATCGACAGGGGATATCGCCGAACATAGAATTCGATTAAGCCAGGTTTCAAACCCAGAAATGTGCTTCGACGAATGAGAACAGAGTGGGCTCTAAAGATTAAGGAAGAAGTTGACAAACAATTCAAAGCCGGGTTCATCAAAGTTTCCGAGTATTCTGACTGGGTAGCTAACATAGTACCCGTGCCCAAAAAGGATGGGAGAATCCGAGTTTGTGTTGACTTTAGGGATTTGAACAAAGCAAGCCCAAAAGACGACTTCCCTCTACCTCACATCGACATACTTGGTAGACAATCTGCGGACCATGCATTACTATCCTTCATGGATGGATATGCGGGTTACAACCAAATCAAAATGGCCATGGAAGACATGCATAAGACCGCGTTCGTCACCCAATGGGGAACCTATTGCTATACAGTAATGCCGTTCGGATTGATCAACGCCGGGGCTACATACCAACGCACCGCGACTACACTCCTACATGACATGATGCATAAAGAAGTCGAGGTATATGTGGATGACATGATCGTCAAATCCAAGGAAAGAGAGGGACATATTGCGAACCTTCGCAAGTTCTTCGCAAGGCTACGGAAGTACAACATGAGACTCAATCCTCAGAAATGCACATTTGGGGTGACATCTGGCAAACTCCTAGGGTACGTCGTTAGCCAACGGGGCATAGAAATAGATCCTTCCAAAATCAAAGCTCTAATCGAAATGCCACAACCTCAAACAGAAAAAGAAGTCAGAGGATTCCTGGGAAAAGTGCAATACATAAGTCGATTCATATCGAAACTTACGATGATTTGCGAGCCTATCTTCAAGAAACTCAAGAAAACGGACCACACCATGTGGGACGACGATTGTCAAAAGGCATTCGACAGAATCAAGGAGATATTGGCTAAACCACCAGTGCTCATGCCACCACAACGAGATCAACCTCTTGGTTTATATCTCACAGTAACTGAAACTGCCATGGGTGCTATGCTAGCTCAAACTGTAGGAAGTGAAGAAAGAGCTATTTACTATCTAAGTAAGAAGTTCTTGGAATACGAGTGCAAATATTCACAACTCGAAAAGACATGCCTCGCTCTTGTGTGGGCAACAAAGAAGCTACGTCATTACATGCTTAGCTACTCCGTCAAGATATTCTCCAAAATGGATCCAGTCAAATACCTCTTCGAGAAACCTGTTCTCAACGGACGTCTGGCAAGATGGACCATGATGCTCTCAGAATTTGACCTCAAATATGTGCCACTGAAAGTAATAAAGGGTCGCGCCGTCGCCGAATTCTTCGCAGAAAATCCCATCAACGACGCACAAACCATAGATACTTGGTCATTTCCCGACGAGGATATACTTCAGACTGATGTAGAATCTTGGGATCTATACTTTGATGGAGCATCAAACCTAAGAGGATTTGGGATAGGAGTGTTGCTCATTTCTCCTGAAGGTGAGCATACACCGATTGCTGTCAAACTCGACTTCGAGGTGACAAACAACGCTGCAGAGTATGAAGCCTGTCTCATTGGACTACAAGCGGCAGTTAGCTTAGGTATCAAAAACCTACGAGTGCATGGGGACTCGTCACTGATCATCAACCAAGTTACGGGATCCTGGAAAATCCGAAGTGAAAGCCTTGCACCCTATCAGGCTAGAATAGACCAAGTGGCTCAATTCTTTGATCATGTAACCTACTTACACCTACCTCGAGAAGAAAATCAATTTGCGGACGCTCTTGCGAAACTTGCATCTTTGATAAACATGCCAGATTACATGATGGAAATGCCTTTATGCATTGAACGACGGTCAGAGCCGGCATATGTCCATCAAATTACCGATGAAGAAGAAATCGCACAAGAACCCTGGTTCCAAGCAATCCTAAACTTCAAGCTTAACGGCACTTATCCACCAGAAATGGACAAAAGGGGACAACGAGCTATACGCCTACTAGCTTCCCAATACATCCTGATGCAAGGAGAATTGTACAAAAGAACACCTCTTGGTGTAGTCCTACGTTGCCTTGATCATTCACAGGCACGAAAGGTGATGGAAGAAGTCCACGACGGAGAATGCGGTCCTCACATGAGTGGGCCTATGATGGCAAAGAAAATCACACGTCTAGGGTACTATTGGACCACAATGGAATCCGATTGCATCAAGTATGTGAGGCATTGCCACAATCACAAAATCTTCGGAACGTACAACACGTCCCTCCTTCGTTGCTCTATACAATGACATCTCCTTGGCCATTTTCCGCATGGGGAATTGATATAATTGGGAAAATAACCCCGGTAACAGAGGTCACTGTTTCATCCTAGTAGCGATTGACTACTTCACCAAGTGGGTAGAAGCGGCTTCCTACACCGCTCTTACAGCTAAAAATGTGGCAAAGTTCATACAAAACAACATCATCTGTCGATATGGTTGCCCGCATGAGATCATTAGCGATAATGGGTCCCACTTCCAAGCCGAAACCGAACAATTGCTAGCCAAGTACAAGATCAAGCATCATCACTCCTCGCCCTATCGACCACAGACTAACGGCGCGGTAGAGGCTGCTAACAAAAATGTCGTCACGATCCTCAAGAAAATGATTGACAATTATAGAGATTGGCCAAGCAAAATACCCTTCGCTTTGTGGGGGTATCGAACATCAGTCAGGACGCCCACTGGGGCTACTCCTTTCTATTTGACCTACGGCATAGAAGCCGTACAACCAGTTGAGCTAGAAATACCATCCTTGCGTATTCTGCTAGAAAGTCAAATCCCGGAAGCCGATTGGAAGAGGGATAGATACGAAGAGCTCATCCTCCTGGATGAACGTAGGCTACGCGCCTTGCATAATGTCCAAACATATCAAGCACGCATCAAACGAGCTTTCAACAAGAGAGTTAGGCCAAGAAATATCAAAGAAGGAGATTTAGTTCTCAAATCGGTTAGAGCTCTTTTACCTGTCGACCCGAGAGGGAAATTCAAACCTAATTGGGCCGGACCATATCTAGTCAAATCCATACTCCCAGGGGGTGCGGTTAGAATCACAGACCTAGATGGGAATGAGTTTTCAAACCCCACAAATCTCGACCAACTGAAACGATACTATGCCTAGGATAGAACAAAAACGCGCCTCGCGTAAGCCTAAGTGTCGCTCTTGTGGCACTAAATAAGCGGCCCCTGGCCCATTTGAATGTCACTATGCTCTTGCATCTTGGCAAACTTGTCATCCTCATATCATCAAACAAACTAAATTCGCACCTCCCGAGTAAGCAAAGCTCATGCTTATTTTCTATGTTCATTACAAGCTCTTGCTTCGAACAATTATTCTTTTACATTTACTCGAACTACGCGCAAGGGTTTGATTTCACTTTTTTAAGTGAATACGTAGGCAATCCTTCACAGGATTCAACCCGCCATTATATATAAAATAAATGTAAATAGAAGGACATTTGCATCGCATCTGAAATTCGACAAGAATAATTAAAGAAAATGCCAACGGTTTCATAACCATTTAACCTCTTTTATTCCATTCAATTTCTAATAATAATAGTACGACAAATAATAAAAATAGATAGGCTAGGATTCTAAAAATCCCTCCTTTTTATTACAACAATAATAATAATAATCTAATAATAATAATAAGACTTGGGCTATTCTTCCATCTTTCCCTTGCCCTTGTCGTTCTTGTCATATTTCTTGTCACGACCTCGAGCCGGGCGCTCTTGCACCACTTCAGACCTAATCACCAACGGTCTTTCTCGAGGCCTGACCCTCCCGTTCTTGTCAACCACCATCTCTGCGACAGGAGTAGTCTTTGATTTCTTCGAAGGATGAATGACTTGAAAGCCGGCTTCTTCTTCTCCTTCGGTCAGATGCTTCTCTTTCTCTTTCTCTCCTTCGCGCACTTTGTAATCAACGGGCTCGCGCTTCCTCAGTCTTTCGCGCTCTTCCGAAGTTGCAGCCTTCCTCCACCTCAGATAAGAGTCCGACACCCACAAGGCATTGGAGGAGAAGCTCAGGAACCACATATTTCTCTGGGCCCATTTCATAGCCCACTCTCTTCGGCTCTCGGTAGTCAACGCCATGGCAGTCTGCGGGACGATGTCAAGCCTAGGGATCATCTGCTTCAACCCAACTTGCCTCATCAACCTCTCAGGAAAGATGCACACCATAAACTCCAATCCAGGGATGCGCACGGACCTAGTAGGATCCAAAGAAGACACCCCAGTGACAGACTTGAGGTGCCACCACGGTACAACCCACCTGATCAAAGGGCCATCATCAGTCTTTAGCTTGTTCTTCCAATAGTCACAGACCCGAGTGAAATCCACCATGTACAACCTCGTCCTCATCGAAATCATACGAGCATGATAGGAAAGTGCATGAACTGGGGGCTCCAGCAATCGGAGCCGTTCCATGAGCCAAACCTACCAAGACAGGTATTAGACACCAAAAAAAAAAAAAAAAAAAAAAAAAAAAAAAAAAAAAAAAAAAAAAAAAAAAAAAAAAAAAAACGAAAAGAAAGAAGAAAGGAAGGTGTCTTTTACCTGTAGGATAACGGGACTTCCCAAGAACGGAAGATCGCGGTTGGATTTCCTATTATCCAAACCCAAAATGATCTCCCTAAGCACGCATAAGTGGGCTCTGCGCGACTCCATTTGCTCAATAAGGCTCAAAAGGCGAGGATCACCTCTCAAGTCCTCATCAACATGTCCCTGAAAGACATACACATGCAACAAACAGAAGCCAAATGCTCTCCTTCTAGCAACATAAGAGACAGTAGGGTCGGCCCTGTTGATGAATCGGTCTATAAAATCCAACATCCGCACGCCTTTTGGGGTAACAAGACGATCTACCTCGAGTCTAGTCAGTCCAAGCAAATCTCTGAACTTACTCTTATACCCTTGAGCAGTAGAAGGGATGGCAGGTAAGTGTTCGGGGTCCCAACCGCCGATAGCACAATTTCCTCCTAGGAAAGGACAAATATCACCTCCCGGAAAGGCGAATACATGATAATTTGGATCCCAATAATCAAGGCAAGCATCTAAGAACGGTTTCACCACCTTGATGAGTTTCAAACTCAATAAAGACCCAAGATTATAAGCACCCATGTCGTGCTTTTCCATGTTCGAAAACTCATTAGTCCATTCCTTCAAGCGAACCTCTAAAGTATTCATGATGATAATTTTCTCTTGAAAAATTATTTTAGGAGTTTTAGGAGAAGCGACGAAGAAAAGACGGAAGAATTATATGATTCAAAGCTTCGGCAGCGCTTCTATTTATACTAATTTGCGGTTTCCAAAATCCGTCAGAACAAACCCCTCTGGGAACAGGCGCGGCACCTGCTGCGCCTCTTCAAAGGGACGCAGCTGGTGCTGCGCCTCTTCCCCAGGCTCACTCCTGTGATTTCCGCGTTTTGGATCTTTCCTAATTCTATAACACGCGTGATTTCCTATTCCTATGGGATTTTATTTTGGTAAACTACGGAAGTTTACCATGTTTTGGGATTTCCTAATTTCGCGGGCACGCATTTCGAGGCGACATTGACATTTTCGCCATTTTATCACATTTGTGTATTTAATTGTCCATTTAATTCTTTTTAATATTCAAACTTTCATATATTTATTTCATTTTCTTAATTTCTTTTGCTACATTTTCTAACTTATGAATTTCTATTTTTCTTTTTTTTTCGGGGGTAACCCTCCCTACCGTCCGGTCATTTGTCATTTCATTTCCGGCAAAATTTTTGCATTTTTGCGTTTCTTTTGAGTCTCATTTTGCACTAATTAAAGGCCTTATATGTATATAAAATGTATGTATCGCGTGTTTTTTCATGTAAAATTCGGCAGCATAACGGCGTAAACCGTCATCTACCAAACCTGTTCAAGAACTAACCTGCAGGTACAAACAAACAACCCAGCAGCAAAGGCACTCAGGCCATCATATATACAAGCAAACTGGGGGCTTGCGCCCCGAACAAGTCCAGATGTACAAGCAAACTGGGGGCTTGCGCCCCGACCAAATCAAATCCAAGAAAACTGGGGGCTTGCGCCCCAAACCAGGTCCAAAAATGTTTCAAAATCAAAATGTACAAATCTACAAAACTACACAAGCTACTGCTGGGCACCCTCCAACTCAGCAACTCTCGCCATCAGAGCGGCGATCTCGGCATCCCGAAACTCGAGCTCCCTCGACAAGCGAGCCGTCTCCTCCCGAGCCTGGGCCAACTCTCGTCCCGACTCACGGTCACCCTGCAAACAGCAACGAATTGGCTCACGTCAATCAACTCAATTGGAAAACCAAAACTCAAAAAAAAGAAGATCGAAAAATGGATACAAAGGTTCATACCTGACGACCTCGACCACCGACGAGTGCCTCAATGGCCGTAGCTCGTAGCCGGTTGGCCACCCTCCATAGTGCCACGAACCGAGATGGCGCGACCTGCATTTCAAAAGGAAATTCTCAGCAAATTAAACAAATTCAGTCAAACGTGTTCTTACACGAAAACTATGCAAAATGAGAACTCACCCTCCGAATCGAATCTTTGCCCGTCATCTAGGCCAAGATCCGTCACGGCTACGTCAAAGTCACGTAACTCGGAGATCGTCGTCCTCCCAGTAGCGTCAGTGTACTCGAGAGTCTCGGGGTACTCTGGGGGCTCGATGCCCGCCGCCTCAACCTCCTGAAAAGACAAATAGCTCTCATTAATCGCCAATCTTTCGTCGTAATTCCCGAAATCAAATCAACAAAAAACAAAAGATACTCACCACTACTGGCCAGTACGCCAACCTCCCGTAAAGGAACGCCGAGTAATCCTCCTCAGGGAGAAGAAGGTCGTCGCCACTGGCACCGCCAGTCCGCCTCCCTCTCAGCCTCAGAAGGCTCCCTAAACATCGTCCTAGGAGGATCGACGGAACCGTCAACGCGCCCGAAGCACCGACGAGCTAACCGCTCGCCCAGATACCATACAGGACCCATCGACGTCCACAACAGCAGCCGACTCGAACTCCTAGGACGAAGGGTCTCAGCAACAAAGGGAGGCGCTCCAGCGTACTCCGCCCAAGGTCTGGGCACCCACTGTCACAATATGAAGGCAAAGGTCATTCCTATGATCAATTAAAGCAAAGGATAAAGATGTGAATGAATACAAATGGGATACTCACGCTGCTCAGCTGAAGGGCGTTCACATCCCGCCGGTAGACGTTGTGAGAAGAACGCTTGCTCTTCGTTCGGCACATGACCCAATCCCTCACCACGGGATAGGCCCTCTCCAACGGCTCCGTCCTCTTGGGCGCGAGGTCCGGAAAGTAAGAGTACACCCACGCCTGTAAAACAGAATAGTCAATGACGATCTTTCGATCTTTGATAAAAGAAAGGAATTTACGTTGATCTAAAGGAAGGTTCATACCTCCAACAAGCGGCCGGGTCCGACAACGGCGCCGAGAGAGTCCCCTTCTCCATCAGCTCTGGGCGAACCATGGCCCTCATAAAGCGGATGAGGACCGCAAAACCAAAGATGACCAGGTCCCAACGCCCTAAGGAACTCGGGTCGAAAGAAAGGGGAGAAGCTTCGTCGACAACCTCTCACCCTTGTCTCCGAGGTAAATCGAAGACAAGAACCACCAAAGCCACGAGACGAGCCCTCTGCTCTCGGCCGTACAAGGAGGAGGGTCCGTCTCCCTCCCATCGATCACCACCGATCTGGGGTCTTCCCCGCAAAGTAATCTCGAACATAGGTGCTGGGTACCAAACCCGACCGCAACAGCCTTCGGCGACAAGTTCCAGCCGATCAACCTCCTCGCCTCGGCCGAGTCCGCCCTCATGCCGGTCTCCGCCACACCATCTCCTCGGTCCCACACGGCCGGACCCGAAAATCATGCCGTAGTCCTCCAAGGTGACTCCCACCTCACCAAAAGGCAGGTGAAATGTGGAAGTCGTATCCCAGAATCGATCCAAGAAAGCGCGAACCAGGCTAAGGTTGGCCCGCAACTTCCTCTTCACGATATCCCTCCAAACCTGAACCAGAGGACCAAATGCTCCGCGCTCGATCATGGCCCTCTCCTCCTCCGACAGCCGCTCGTAGTGCTCCATCGCCGTCGTATACCCCGAGAACGACCGGATGTTCCCGGCCTCCTATCATGATTTGAAACAAAGCTATCTTTAGTTTTGGGTAAATTTAAAAGAGATTTGAACAAAAACGGAAAAGGATAGGTAATGAGTTAGGGAATTCCTATTTACCAAGCTCTTCACCGTCCTGTAGGACAAGTGACCCTCGGCAGCCCACACAAGGTGCCTACTCTCCCGGTCTCGGCCACGCAGAGAGCACCTCTCAGCTGGCGACCCCCTCGTCCGAGGTGGGCCCGTCTCGGAATCTCCTCCTCGTCAGCAGCCTCCTCCTCGGGGATCTCCTCTGCAGCAGCCATCACCGCGGCGGTGAAGGCCTGCTCTAGTGCCTCCTCAACGGCAGCGGCGTCTATATCCATGGGATCTCTCCCAGAAGAAGAAGCATCGTCACCTGCAACGATTAAAGCAAATCCAGGCCGCGTCACATGACGACAAGCCCTTGTTAAGTAGTTTTTCGAGCCTTCAAGGCCCAGAAATCGCCCCTTTCCGGCCATCCTTGGCCATGTTCCCGCCAAACCCAATCACTCATGTGATGGATAGGGTCAAGTCAAGTCTAAGTCAAAGCCTAGTTCCGAGTTCGAGTCGAAAATTCGGCAGCATTTCGCTATAACGGCGATTATGCCCTAAAAAGTGTCCTGCAAAAAGTTGTCACAAACCAAATTTCCGAGATGACAGGAAGTTTACCCATCATCCAAGGGTCCCTACTATCAAATTTCAACACAAATGGGCAATCCTAAGGCCATTTTCGAAGCAATTTTCGATCTAGCTGTGAAACCGTCTCAAAATTCGCTCAAGGGCTCAAAACTTGGTGAAAATTCGAAGTAAATACATGGTTATGTTCCTAACATTGCCTACTACTCATTTCTAGTATCAATTTGGCATGACAAATCCATTTGGGGGAAAAGCCCCAAATTTTCGATCATTTGGGTCGAAAACCCTAATGTTCGCGGCTCAAAATTCGACAAAAATGGAAGATTAATGCAAGATTAAAGCACATACCTCGATTAGTCATATTCCAAGCAAGCTTTTGAATCCAACCTTGATAGAAATGGTGAAGATTTGAGAGAGAAATTGAAGGATTTGTGTTTCGAAATAATGAAATAAAACCTTTCTGATTTCGCGTTTTTACGCGGAATTGCTTTGAATTGAGAAGAGACGCGGCGGGCGCGCCAAGCGCCTCTTCCAAGAGACGCAGCTCTTGCTGCGCCTCTCCCTTTGTTTCCCTCCTGATGGATTTTCAAAAAATCCGTTATGAGTTCGTTATTCGTGGGCCCATCTTTGGTGCGCCTCTTCTTCGATGACATTTTTTTTTTACTTTGGTCCGTTTCGATGATTTCCCTTCGTTCCGGTCCGCATTTTATCCAGTGCGACAGTATTTCGCAGTGTTGTCCGAATTCATTTTATCCCGCGCAGCAGTATTTCGCAGTATTGCTCAACCATTTTGGCGCAGTAGTATTTTGCAGTACTGCTCACCCAAGGCTCTCTTTCGTGACGATTCAGATGTTCCTAGTCGTCAAATCATTTTATCCAGCGCAGTAGTATTTTGCAGTACTGCTCGCTCAAGACTTTCCCCCGACGATCAAGATGTTCCTAGTCGTCGACATATTCCCCAACAAGAGTTCGCTTGAGACCGACGCAAGCAGATTCAACTTCCAAATTTCGCCAGAGTTCGCTCGAGACCAACGCAAGCGGATTCCCCCAGCAGTTTCTACCAACGTCCTGCTGCTTTCAATATTTCTTGTTTCCCGGCGGAGTTCGACAGGGTGTCGTTCTCCAGAAGTTCCTATACCCAAACTTTAGTTACCTTTAGGTCAGAACTCATATTTGGCCTCCTTCCTGTCAATGCTTTCCTTTAGGGTCCCACACCCTAGCACATTCATATATTATCTTTAGGTCTTAACCTTAGCTCCTATGCTCCTCCGAAAGCATCTCGAGGAAGAAGTCTCAGGTATGGTCTCTTCTTATGGCTGGCGAGCCTCCTTACGTAGTCTAATGGACTTTAAACGACCCTCCCCGATAGTCGACAGACTCTAAAATGTTCCCGACGACAGGTCCTTGGCTCAGACCCCTTGAGCCGCCTCGCGTCGCCATAGTCGTCAGGTTGTAATCTTCGATTGACCTGATGGCTATACTTTGACTTTCGCCTTGTCCAAGCCTCGGTCAAAGTGGGGCTCAGACACCTCGTTTCTGCACCCCTCGCAAACCACCCGGTGATGATTGGGCCGCATGTTTGATTCGCGGAACGATTAGTGACAGTTCGTAAGATTATCGTCAAGTGATTGCTCAAATATAAATGTCAACCTCTTAGTTGTCATCTACGTGCCGATACGGTCGTTTTGGCGATAATTAGAGTACATTCGAGTCCGGGTCAAAAACCGTCTCCATTTTCGATAGTTGTTGAATCCCGAGTCGGAATGTTCTGGAATATTCCGGATATTTCTATTTCATATTCATCAAATTTTATCTTTTGGCAAATAATATCCCGTAATATTCAAAAGATAATCAAATTAAATCCGTCCTACCATAACTAAAACGCGGAAATCTTTCTTAGCGGAGGAAACCTCCTGGGAACAGGCGCGGCACTGCTGCGCCTCTTCCAAGAGACGCATGGGTGCTGCGCCTCTTCCCCGGCCCTTCTTTGCATGATTTACGTATCTTTTTTATATCTTTCCGAGATTCACTTCCAAAGAGTCTCCGAAACCCTATTCCTTCGTGTGATTAGTATAAATAGGAGCTTTCGTTCCTCATATTTCTCACGCGAGTGTCCGCCCTTCTCTTCTCCCTTTGCATTCTAGACTTTGTTCTTACTAATTGGCGCCTACGTGCTTGGACTTCCGACCACGTAAGCTCGGATCTTTCCGGGTACCAGCCTCTCCGTTGCATGACCGACCAATTTGACCACTACACTCAATCAATCTAATTAATCAACTTGTTAAATCGTTTTCCTCTTACGAGGGCACTCTTTCCTTGCATTCGCGTCGAGCATCACTAATCGATCTTCTTAGTTCTTCTCGTTCCGTCAACATGTAAGTCTGAGGGTGTATTAATCTCTCTTTATTTATTGTATTTTATTTATCGTATAACAATTGTAAGGTTTATGTCGAAAGTATCTCATTAAAACCGATTTCTAAAAACCGTCTTCAAAACCTTTTTTGCGGATTTCCAGTAGACAGACAGTCGAGAAAAGACGCAGCAACTGCTGCGCCTCTTCAAAGGAGCGCAGCACCTGCTGCGCCTCTTTGTGAGGCTGCCGCAGTTCCTGCTTCTTTTCTTCTTCCTCCGTCCTCTGTAATTCGTATCAAATTAATTTCTTTTGTTTTGTTCGTCTGTTAATTCTTCATCACGGTAATTTATAATTCATATGTATATTAACCATCGTTCATTAACATGCTTAATTAGTCATCAAATCCGACTTAAATCCCTTATAATTCATATTTGCGGGTTTTCGTCATTAATTCAAGTTTCGGGTTTTAGAAGTTCAATCGTTCATATTGAGTTTCTGGAGTTCGTTGTTGATAAATTTGCGTCTGTTTATTTATTGTTCATCACTAATTCGTCATCGTTCATCGTATCTAGTTAATTCGGTTTGTTAGTTTGTTCATCCATTAACGTCGACCCTTCACATGTTTAATCTGTCTTTAATTCCGTCTTCATCCATGTTTATTGTTTTATGACTCAAATCACATGTTAAATAATCTGTAAACCACTTTCATCCGACTACATAATCTAAATCAATCCCTTAAATTCACCAATTAAACGTTAACAATTGCGCTTCCGGCTTCACGGCCCGAGTTCGTCCTTGAACAGACGCAGCGTCCGCGCTTCTCTTCCAAAGGGCGCGATGTCTCTTCGCTTTGTTCCCAGGATGACTTCGTCCCGAACTCCTTTTCTGCCTTGACCTAGATTAATTAGTTTACGTATCAATTAACTAATATTCGTAATATCGCTAATTCCTGTTCGTTAATTTGTTATTTTATTCTTTTGTTCCTTTTTATCAAATTATCCGTTTTAAAGGTATTTTCGACATAAACCGCCTAATCCAATGTAATTAATGTAATTTCCATTATTGTAATTTATTTCATTTATTTCATTGTTTTGTATGCTTCCACATGTAATTGAACATTAAATCCAACTTCGACCCCAATTGTTTGCTAACTTAATTGTTCACCGACTTAGTCTTAATTCACATGTTAGGATTAATCTATTGGATGTTGCATTCATGCATATAGCCGACGATATATCAAGTACGAATAAACTCCCTAATCATTAGTAGAGGCCGCTATCGAGGCGGGCGGGATTAGGTGTTCGATCAAAAGAGCTTCCTAATACGTACCCTCACCCCTTACTCCAGATCTCCGTGAGCACCCGTGTTCATTGGCATCCGCGAGAGTCATTCTAGACATAGAATGCTAAGGGTAACGATTGCTTAGTGTTCATGTCACTACTTTGTGTCTTGACATGACACGAGGTATTCGAACGGTTCCAATTTCCCATAAAAATTGGTGGCGACTCCATACAAAATGCAAACGCTTGTTTTCGAGCCCCTTCACTCCCAAGCGCCCCCGTGGGCGGCCCGCTGTCCACAACGGTTTCCAATTTTCCATAATAAATTGGTGGCGACTTCACAAATGCAAACGCTTGTTTTCCCTTGCGCCCCCGTGGGCCCTCCGTGTCCACAGTTTGGCGACTTCGTTGGGGAGTACTACACTTACGTGTTGTCAAGGGTGAAACTTGAACAAGGTTAGGGAATAGTTTATATGAGACAGTTGTCGATTTTCATTACTCGATCTTCTTAGATCGTTTTTATTCGGCCTTCCTAGGCCCAACCCATTCGACCAATCGTCCCGTATGGACGGTCCAAATTCTTATCTGGGCCTAAGGATGGATAGCGATTGACGTCAACCATACCATGATGCTTACTCATGTTTGTATCAAGGGCTTTCATTACTCGAGGGAATGGACTAGGAACCGGCCTTACTCATGTTTGGCACGGGCCTCTCTACAGACCCAGGTTTGATTGCTCGGTATGGCTACCCACCCTTTTAAGCCAAAACCCTTTAAATGCACTCAGCATACCGTTATAATGCCTGTTTGAATGCTTGTATCATACGTGATCACCATTTTCTAAACCAAACCATGACGAATTTTTTAAAATCAAAAACCTTTTTCAAAATGTAAATATTTTCGAAAATGGCCCACATTAGCGCAAAATGAGTCGAAACCCTGTCCAAATATCGAGTCAAAATTCGGGCCTCAAAATCCATTTCAAAACCTCACTTCAAGTCAACACTCCAACAACTACACTACAGTTGACTAGGACAAACATTTCAAAACTTTGTCATTTTCAAACCTCACTTGACACAAGTGGCACACTCCCACTCCACACTCCCACTCCACAATTTCAGTCTTTTCTTTGAGTAAGTGTGCTAGAGTGGTCGATCGTATTTTGATTCGTCGTCGATCTCTTATCAAGTTTCCAAGATGCCTGAAGCTAGTACCACAAGCGCCAACAGTCAACCCGAAAATAGTAATGATGAAATCCTAGCTGCGCTCGCTCGTCTCCAAACAAGCCAAGACCAAGTTTAAAATCGCCTCAATACAATCGAGGGTCGAATTGTTGCTGTAGAAACTAGGCTACCTCCTGCAGAAGATGAAGTTCCTAGTGAATTTGTGAATGACAACCTTCCACCCTATGTTGGACAAGCAGAAATCAACCCTCTAGTAGGTCTTACTAAAGCTGAAAAGCGACTCCAATACTTGGAGGAGCAACTAATGTACCTCAAAGGAGATGATATCTATAGAGAAAACAATAGCAAGTAGGAGGCCGTGAGCGCCAAATTACCAACCAACTTCAACATGACTGATATCCCAAAGTTCAAGGGACATGAAAACCCTTTGAACCACATTCGTGCTTTCAAGGACTACATTTCTATCAAAGGCATCAAACCCGAGATGTTCTTAAGGATCTTTCCTTCATCTCTCGACACCATTCCTAAGCAATGGTTCTATTCTCTAGAGCACAAGAAGATTGCCACCTGGGATGACACCGCAATCGAGTTCGCTAAGCAATACGTGGATAATGCTGAAATCCAAGTCAATATGCGCACTCTAGAGGTTCTTACCAAAAATGAGAAATAAGGCTTCACCGGCTTCCTAAGTAGGTGGAGGAAGACTAGTACACAACTTGTCGAGCGTCTGGATGAAGCTACTCTCGTGGAAAAATTCGTGGATAACTTAAGACCCATTTATGCAAATCACTTGAGGTACTAAAACATTAAGACCTTCAAGGACTTAACTGTGCCAGGGACAAGAATTGAAGATGACATCCGTAAAGGACTCTTGTCCAAAATGGTAGGTCGTGGATATCAAGGCTCAACAAGTCGTTCTTATGGCTCTACTAGCAAGACTGATGAGGTTAACCTTCTTGAATCATCAAAGAAGAATAACCCCAAAGGAAGTTCACCAACATTGGCGACACATATTCCAATGCTTTGAAGAGGTTGATGAAACAAGGTAAGCTCCAACCCATAGGGCCTACACCTGATCCAGAAAAGAAGTCCAAGTTCCGGGATGAAAATTCATACTGCGAATATCATAGAGGTAGGGGACACGATACAGAGAAGTGTTACAAGCTAAAGCATGTCCTTCAAGATATGATTGAAGACGGTCGCCTACCCATACCTCCGAGAGGTAAGCCTAACAATACTCAGAATCCTCTTGGAGTTCTGATGATTACAAATGAAGAATCTAACTTAGATTGTTCGCACCTCATTTCTCCAATCGAAGATGAGATCCATGCATTAGAAGATGAGGGGACTTATTCCACCATTTCTCCTACCATCGCCGACTTTGTTACATGGACACAGAGTGTGAATAGACAAGTCTCAGAGCTAGAAAATGTAGTAGCATCCCTCCGCAATCCAAACACCATACCTAAGGAGAGCATGCCACTAAATCTCTCTCAAAATTCTACAATGCAAGAAGTGGTAATCGTGGTCGATAGCCTAATCGATCAAATAATCCACTTAGAAGCTGAAATCATCAGGTTGAGAGAACTTGCTACAGTCAACGACGTATGGGTCGATGATGATGAAGAAGAATACCTCATCGAGCACTACCTAGTCAAGATTAGTGAGGACATAGTCAAAAATAGTGAAGACCAAGATATAGACCACCTTACTCGTTCAGGGCGTTCATATCAAAAAATTTCTCAAAATGGTCCCATAGCCAATGGTCCAGTTACTAATACCAACGTCGTCACACCAAATGATGGCGAAGATACATCTACCGACCACTTGCTGAAGCAACTACAGAAGACAAAGGCTGATCTTTCAGTCTGGCAACATGTTGCAAGCTCATTCCCTCATCGCAAAGCTCTACTGCAAGCCTTGACTAAATTAAATGTGGCACATAACTCTACACCTGATGACGTAGTCAACATGGTCTTCCAAGATTCAGCTAAGCTAAGTAACCCGGTTACTTTCTTAGATGAGGATTTACCACCTTTCGGCGTTAGTCACAACTTGGCTCTATACATTACTATCATTTGCTTAAAGAAGAATGTACCAATGACTTTGGTAGATGATGGCTCTACAGTCAACGTCATACCATTAAAAACGGCATATAAGTTGGGCATGAAAAAGTCGGATTGGACCCCTACTAACCAAGGCGTTCGTGCATATGACGGTACGTGACGTAAAGTAGTAGAACTAGTCAACCTCACCATAGCCACAAGGCCGATTGAGCAAAAGGTTAACTTTCAGATAGTGGATATCGAAGCATCATTCAACATACTTCTAGGAAGGCCTTGGATTCACGCTTCCAAAGCAGTAACATCCACCCTCCACCAGAAAATCAAGATCCCACTAGATGGCAAAGTAGTGACGATCACTTCGTCACCTATCAAGGTAGTGATAGAAAAGATGTCAAGCAACCAAGTGGTTGCAAATCCAGTATACGAGCTTGGGGGCTTCCATAGCATAAACCTTATAGAAAGTGAACTGACACCCTTATACTTCAATCCATATTCCAATTTAGTGGTCAACCACATACTCAAGTCTCAGGGATACTTCCCGGGAATGCCACTGAATCCTGTCCGAAGAAATACCTTTGCACCTTACAAAGAAGGAAACTCTCAAAGGATACCATTAGGATTGAGATACAAACCCACGAAAGAAGAAGCTCTGGAGATGCTCACACAGTTTCAAAACCGCAAGAACGTGGGAATCCAAATGCGACCCTACCTCCCTACCATATATGGATACTTTGGTAGAGAAGGGAATCACGAATACTTTCATGGGTTTCCCGAACCTTGGCACTATAAAGGAAGGCAACTAACTGGAATCGAGATCTTTCACGATTGCTACTTCATTCCTTCAGAAACAGTTCCTACCGTCAAGACTCGTCAAGCACCTTGCTTAGACGAACAGGCTGTTAGCCTTCTGTTTTGAGAAGACCGATTCGTTAGAGCTGCGCAGAACGAGATCATTACCATGATACTTCAGGATGACCATTTCAACCCTGCAACGTTAATCACCAAAACCATTTCGAATCAGCAAAAAGGATGGAGAAAGTCGATCAAATGGACAAACAACCAAGGAAGACTCTTCAAACTCACCACTAGAGAAGGAGAGATGTTCAAAGGAGAAGCCGAAGATAACGAATTCGAGTCAGAGTCGGAGTCAGAATCAGAGTCGGAGTCTAGAGAAGTCCTTAGAGAGTCTCCCCATGTTGTCACTCCCAATCCCCTTGTTTCTCCTAGCATAGTATCAAGTAGTAACAGTAGCTTGGGAAATGTCCCAACAGCTGTCTCTTTACCGCCACTGACTACTGAACAAATGGCTTCTTTGTTTCAACTATTTTCAAAATTTAATATGAATAAATCAGATTCTGCTTACTCTTTGTGTTATTCTGAATACAATTCTATTTTACGATGATAATGAGGATGATTCAGACCCAGACTCAATCGAACTACCTCCCTACATAGCTAAATAAATATTACAAGAGGGGGAAGGGGCACCAGTTATAGAGAACACTGAACCCATCAACGTAGGAACCGAACTAGAACCCCAAGAACTTAGGATAGGGACAACCTTAAGCCCAACCGAAAGGGCCAGTTTCATAGACCTCCTACACGAGTTCAAAAACGTTTTTGCTTGGTCCTACAAAGACATGCCAGGGATCGACAAGGATATTGCAGAACATAGAATTCCAATCAAACCAGGTTTCAAACCTGTAAAGCAGAAGCTTCGTCGGATGAGGACAGAATGGGCTCTTAAGATGAAAGAAGAAGTCGATAAGCAATTCAAAGCCGGGTTCATTAAAGTTTCCGAGTATTCAGACTGGGTGGCCAACATAGTACCTGTACCCAAAAAGGATGGGAGAATCCGAGTTTGTGTTGATTTCAGAGGCTTAAACAAAGCGACTCCCAAGGACGACTTTCCTCTACCACATATCGACATATTGATAGACAATATAGCAGATCACGCGTTATTGTCCTTCATGGATGGATATGCAGGATATAATCAGGTCAAGATGGCCATAGAAGACATGCATAAGACTGCCTTTGTTACTCAATGGGGCACCTATTGTTATACTGTTATGCCATTCGGGTTAATCAATGCTGGAGCTACGTATCAACGCACTGCGACCACACTCCTACATGACATGATGCATAAAGAAGTAGAGGTGTACGTGGATGATATGATTGTTAAGTCCAAAGATAGGAAGGGGCACATTGATAATCTTCGCAAGTTCTTCCTAAGACTACGGAAGTACAACATGAGGCTTAATCCTCAGAAATGTGCATTCGGAGTAACGTCAGGCAAGCTTCTGGGATATGTCGTCAGTCAACGGGGAATAGAGATCGACCCTTCCAAAATCAAAGCTCTAATCGATATGCCAGAACCTCAGACAGAGAAGGAGGTTAGGGGATTTTTAGGCAAGGTGCAATACATAAGTCGATTCTTATCGAAACTTACCATGATTTGTGAACCCATCTTCAAAAAGCTAAAGAAAACAGATCATACCATATGGGATGACGATTGTCAAAAGGCGTTTGACAAAATTAAGGAGATACTAGCCAAACCACCAGTGCTCATGCCTCCTTAACGAGACCAACCTCTTGGTTTATATCTCACAGTGACCGAAACAGCCATGGGGGCTATGCTAGCACAAACCGTTGGAAAAGAAGAAGAGTCATCTACTACCTTAGTAAGAAGTTCTTGGGCTACGAATTCAAGTACACACCTCTTGAAAAGACATGCCTCGCTCTTGTGTGGGTAACGAAGAAGCTACGCCATTACATGCTTAGCAACTCCGTCAAGGTGTACTCCAAAATGGATCCTGTCAAATACCTCTTCGAAAAACCCGTTCTCAATGGACGCTTGGCAAGATGGACATTAATGCTCTCAGAATTCGATCTTAAATACGTACCTCTGAAGGTTATAAAGGGGAGCACCGTTGCCGAGTTCTTCGCAGAGAATCCCATCAACGATACCCAGGAAGTAGACACATGGTCATTCCCAGACGAGGACATACTACAAACCAATGTAGACTCTTGGGACCTTTATTTTGATGGAGCATCGAACTTAAGAGGATTTGGAATAGGGGTATTACTCATTTCTCCTGAAAGTGAGCATACACCACTTTCTGTCAAACTCGACTTCGAGTTGACACATAACGCAGCAGAATATGAAGCTTGCCTCATTGGGCTACAACCAGCAGTAAGTTTAGGCATCAAGAATCTTCGAGTGCACGAATATTCATCCTTGATCATCAACCAAATTACGGGATCTTGGAAAATTCGAAGTGAAAGTCTAGCGCCCTATCAGGCCAGAATAGATCAAGTTGCCCAATTCTTCGATCAAGTGACCTACCTACATCTACCTCGAGAAGAAAATCAGTTTGCAGACGCTCTTGCAAAACTTGCATCACTGATTAACATACCAGACGACATGTTAGAAATCCCTTTATTCATTCTATTCGTGTGGCCTTGAGCTTGGCTCTTGCTAACAAATGGTCTATTCATCAATTGGATGTGAAAAATGCGTTCTTACACGGCAACTTGAACGAGACTGTTTATATGCATCAGCCTCTCGGCAATAAGGACTCACGCTATCCGTCCCATGTCTACCTTCTTCTCAAATCCCTATACGGGCTCAAACAAGCTCCTCGAGCTTGGTACGAGCGATTTGCTGATTTTGTTCAAGGCATGGGCTTCGTTCACAGCAAATGTGATCATTCATTATTCATTTACAAAGACGGTAATCATCTCGCTTATTTGCTTCTTTATGTTGATGATATAATACTCATTGCTTCCTCCGACACCTTGCGTCGCTTTATCATGAAACGTCTTGGTGAGGAGTTTGCCATGAAGGACCTCGGTCCTTTAAGCTATTTCTTGGGAATAGCAGTTCATCGTCACGCTACTGGTTTATTTCTTTCCCAGTCAAAATATGCGTTGGAAATATTGGAGCGGGCTTGTATGTCCTCGTGCAAACCGTGTTCAACACCTGTGGACACGAAACCTAAGCTTAGTGCGACAGCCAATTCTCCTTGCACCGATCCTTCCTTATACCGCCGATTGGCAGGGGCTTTATAATATCTTACGCTGACACGTCCAAACCTATCTTATGCGGTCCAGCAGGTGTGTTTGTTTATGCACAACTCATTGGATATTCATATGACTGCTCTAAAACGTGTGCTTCGATATGTCAAGGGTACTCACCAGTATGGTCTTTGGCTTACTGCATCGCCGAGTTGTCTCTTACGTCATACACTGACGCGGATTGGGCTGGTTGCTTAGATACACGATGCTCTACCAGTGGTTATTGAATTTTTCTGGGGGATAATCTAATCTCATGGGCATCCAAGCGTCAACCTAAGCATATCTTGTTCAAGCGCTGAAACCGAATACAGGGGTGTCGCTAATGTCGTCTCCGAATCTTGTTGGCTTTGCAATCTTTTGCTCGAACTCCATTATCCCCTGTCAAAAACAACTTTCGTTTATCGTGACAACATCAGTGCGATTTATCTTGCCGGCAATCCCGTACAACATCAACGCACTAAACATATAGAGTTGGACATTCATTTTGTACGAGAGAAAGTCGCGCGTGGTGATGTTCGTGTCCATCACGTTCCATCACGTCATCAACTGGCTGACATCTTCACGAAGGGACTGTCGTCCGTCCTCTTTGATGATTTTCGTGCCATTCTTAATGTCCGTCAACCTCCCCATACGACTGAGGGGGTGTGTTAGAATAAGTGTACATATCATGCCTTATTTGTAGCTTATTTGCTTCCTAGTTTGTATATGATTTAGTCAACTAGAATCTCATGTAATTAGGAAATAATATTGCATCCCCATGTATTTATACCTGCTCATAATTCAATGAAAGGACCGATTAACTTTCCTACAAGGTCGGGTCCGTTTGATTATTAATTTCACTGATTTTGGGTTAAGTCGGGTTTCAGGTTTGTTGGTCGGGTCTGTTTTGGGCCAAATGGGTCGGATTGTTTCGGGTCGGGTGATTTTCGGGTCAGCGAACAAGAGAGAAAAAGGCATTTCAAGTCTTTTCGGTTCAATTAGAGCTATGTTTTCTCGTGTCATTTTCGGGTCGGGTCAGTTATGGGTCAAGAAAACTCGGGTCATATTTGGGCTAGATCAGGTCAATTCAGGTTTCAGGTCACATTTGGATGATGTAATTCGGGTTAATTTCGGGTCCTGGGTCAGGTTTTTTGGATCGGATTGCTTCTGTCAGGTCTAGTTAGAAGCATGTGAAAGCTTGAAAAACATTCTTGTTCACTACAAAAAAAAAAAAAAAAAAAGAGAAAAAAACAAATATTTTTTGGTTTTCTGATAATGAAAAGCACTACCTAGCATTCGAAATAGATGTTGCCTCCTTGGAAATTGGAATAAAACTCTTTTAAGTTTTAGACCTGGCTAAGTTAACCTGACTGCATAACACCCGACACTCGAACTAATTAAAGACCCGAACTCAAATTGACCTGACTTGAATGTTATTGTTGCAAACTGATTACTATCGAACCCGAAAATTTTGTTAATACCCGACCCGACTGAAAGCCGACCCAAGCGAACTTGAAAATTTAGCAACCAAAAACCAACATGACCCATTTGCGACCGGACACATGATACGACCTGCTAATCAGTGCCCTAAATTCGTACCCTACCGAAGTATCAATTGACCCAAAATGAATTGACCCGAAATAACCTGACCCAATAATAACTTGAACTTGACTCGATCGGCAATGGTATGCTAATTCAAACCCGCTAATATACGACCCGACTCATCTTGACCCGACCCAAATCCGACCCGAATTTCCAAAAGAAGAACGGAGTATGCCTCAGAAAGATCAATATAAACGGTAATGAATTTTAATGTTCTTCTTTTTACGTGTAATATTCACCCTGTTCTAATTATTTATTTACAGTTTTTTATTTTTTATAACAACTATATGAGGTATTTAAGAAAAAAAATAAACATAATAAAACATTCATAAAAAGCCTTACTAATTGGAATGTATAATATCAAAGAAGCAATTTGCAACAAAATGGAAAGCTCGAACGGATATTGCCCGTCACAAATGAAAATTTATGCTAGCCTTGACGGTGGCTTGACCCATCCAAGTATCACTCTCAATTGAAGTTTCACTAAATTTCTATGTTAGATAACTTCACTAACAACTCCTCTTCTATAGGACCGTCCTATAGCATAAGACTGACCCAAAAAGAGATTAGCCCATAAATAACATTTAATTTTATGTATATTTGAACTTTTTCTTGACAATCCGATATCTTATGACGAATACCGACATATTTAAATGTACAAGTTATCAAAATAAATGACTGGGTTCTCAAAATAATATATTTGTAACTATATTCACTAATTTACTTGGACTTTGTGTTATTGGACGGACTGGTCTCATGTATAAAATGGTTCTACAAACTTGATTTACGAGTTACTGCATTGCCACTTGTTAGGATAGTGTGTGATGATTTTACTCTAAAAAGAAACTAGTTTTAAACCCGTGCAAAATTGCACGGGTATGTATTTGGGCCAGAATGAATTTTTTTTAATGTTTATTTGTTTTTGCATTTCTATTGTACCTATCTAAATGGTCTAAATCAACAATGTACATAATTAATGTTTAAATTTGTTAAAAACATGTCTTCACATGCACTGCTTTATAAGGAAATAACGTAATCTAATATTGTCAATAAAAAATGCATACATAGAAAACTGTACAATCGGATAAAAGAAAAATACATCTAATAATCAACTTTAACAAATGCAAGTTATTCTAAAAATTGAAAAATTTCATGATACACTACATTAGTAGTCGTAGTAGAAGTACGCATATCTGAGTCACAAATTAAAATTTTCAAGCCTTCTTTTCGGGTGACCCTGGAAAGTGCGACATAAAGCTGGCCATGACTAAACACTGGTCTTGGAAGATAGATGCTGACCTGAGATAAAGACTGGCCTTGACTCTTGTTTATCGTCATTGCAAAACAAACAGCGATGGGGAATTGTCTTCTACTGAAACGTACCGGAAATTTACTGGTGTCCGATGGAGTAAGTGTTAGTCGAGCAATATGCACTCTATCACCTTTATGACTACCAGTTAAGACAGTACATCTTATCACGCGTTCCCCCAAATCAGTCACAATTAGTCTCGTGCCGTTACACAACCCACGTGATTGATCAATGTTTCGCAGAAGCATCACCATAGCACCGACCTTCAACTTCAACTGGTGATTCGGGAGTCCGGCACATTTAATACTGTTGAGGAATTCAATAGAGTGAATGTCACCACCACCTGTACCTCTGTCATCACTACACACCTCATCGGAGCTTAAATAAATTCTCTCATCCTTTTCAATAAGCGACAACACATATTCATTTACTGATTCAACAATCTCGTGAGTAGGGGCCAGGATTGCCCTTTGTTGGAGATATTCCGGATTCCACAATTGTGCTAGCAGATCCGGATAAGTGACATCTACTAATGTCTTAATAGGATTCGTCACATCCTGAATTAGTAAGTCGGCTGGTAATTCTAGATCAACTTCTCCATCATTTTCACCGCCTGCTATACCATCTCCAATCTCCAAGAGCCATTCGGAGAATTTTCGTAACTCCTCAACATTGTCAGTTGAACTACCAACTTGCAATCGCATATTTTTGGTCAATCTAAGTACCTATAAGTGGTATACGTTTTAAATTATATAAATACAGTACGACAAAAATAATTTAACTAAGACTCACATAAAACGGTAATATTGATATGTAAAGAAAAAAATATATATACCTTGCAGAAAGACCATAAATACGATGAACAAAGGGATGCAGCCACAACATCTGCTCTACTTCCTTTTGAAACAACTGGTAATGTCTGTCTAAAATCACCCCCGAATACCACAACTTTCCCACCAAACGGCACTTCAGCATTTCCCACGTCCAAAACACGCATAACATCTTTTAAACTTTTATCAAGGGCCTCAAAGCAATGCCTATGAGTCATTGGTGCTTCATCCCATATTATGAGTTTAGCACGTATCAACAGTTCAGCTAAATCACTGCCTGGCTTAATTCGGGAGCATATGGAATCCTCCGTTACATTAATGGAAATTCCAAACCTGGAATGAGCCGTTACACCACCTGGTATCAATGTTGCTGCAATTCCACTTGACGCAACAGCCACAACAATATCGCCCTTACTCCTGAAACAGGCACACAAGGCTCTCCAAAGGAAAGTTTTCCCAGTTCCACCATATCCATAAACGAAGAACACCCCTCCTTTGTTATTTAAAGCAGCTTCCATCACTTCATTATACACCAACCTCTGCTCGTCATCATCAAGATAATCAATCTCATGTTCTTCACTCAAGGACTGTCTATCGTACGACAACGCATCCATGACTAAAGTATTTCGATGATGTGTCGTTGCAGACATGTCTGGGAACGGCATTCCCTCAAATCGACGAAGTGAACTACCATTTATTTGAAGAGAATTTTCAATATCAATAAGTGCATAATTTTGCAACTCTTCATCGGTAAGTCAAATCTGTGGTTAAAAAAGTTGCAATATTATCTATGAGATTTTATATACTGCAACGCAATCAATTAATAGAATAGATGAAGGTAAGAATGCGAAATATGAAGAATTGTTTTAAAGTTGTTCTAATTAAAATAGCGGTAAATGTTTACTATTAAATGAAGACACACCTTGATTGTTAAGAATAGTGCGTTGCCTATGAAGGATGTCGTCCGATAGCGATTTGCCAAGTTTCGTCCCCATACTCGCTCGGCATAGACAACGTGCCACAAAATAATAACGTCGCGAACAAATTTCTCAAGTAGAAGCGGACCCAATCACCGCTTCGTTGATAGCTGCAATATACTCTCGATCATCACCAATTAATCCCAATGCATAGCATGCTTCTCTAAATGTCGGATGAACAAACTGATTCACAGTCCTAATATCCTCAAAACATTTTGGTCCCTTAACGTGATTCAACATTACTCTCATGAAATACAATTCACCACATTGCGGGGGAACGTGAACCAACCTACCAATTGTAAATCCTTTTTTCCTAAGGCTCCATTGACGAAGTTTCTTTTTCCAAACAAATTTGGTTGGAAATTCACAGTACAATAATTCTTTAGCAACCTGCATCTCTTCTACTGTCGAATTATTACATCCCATCCAATTAAGAAATTGTGACACTCCGAGCGAAGTCTTTTCTACGACCTCATCAACCCAATCATCATCGTGGAAGACAATAGGTTGCTCATCCTAAGATGGTATTGTAGCCTTTCAACAAAGAGGGGAGTTCCGTAGTGGATATCAAACCCAAAAATTCTCCAAGCGGCTTCACATGCAGAGAGATATCGACAATCGTAAAATATCTTAATCTCATCAAGTCGACCGGGGTCCTCCTCATTACGTCGTGTATAAGACGCATCGCATTGTAACTCGATCAGAGCCCTTGTTAATGTACTTAAATAGGTACTTTATGGATCTAGATTGATTACACCATTCGACATTGATATGAGCCCGATATTTCAACAACAACTGAGAGTTATATGGAATGACAAAATCATTTCCCAGGGGCACATCATCTTTAATCACCGTAACTCCTTTCTTGCTTCTCTTGTATATAGGGTACCCATCACCGTCAACCGTTGTTCTCTCGGTGCACGGCTTTGGGTAATATTTTGAGCATTTGCCTCCCACCATACACGGACATGAGGGCTTTGCTTTACCACACGGTCCATGAAGCATATACTCGCAAACAACACTATGTAAGACGGGATCTGTAGTCGGATCAGGAATCTCCGCGGAAATGATTTTGTCAACATCTGCGGCTGTAGGAAATTTGTCCTCCCGATGTAGGAACAATACTATATGGGCATGAGGGAGTCCACGTTTTTGAAATTCAATAGTATACACGACTGCAAAAAACACGTTCATAAATGTCATTAGATTTTTGTACAGTAATGCTAAAAAAGCAAACGATATATTAAATTAAAAGATTAGCAATTCGTAGTACCTCCTCGCGCTCTTCCAAAAATATGTCGATCCTTTAAGTCCCTAATCAACTCATCAAGCTTCATTTTAAAGACGCGACAGACAATATCTGGACGATCCTCGGGTCGCAAGCCTCTTTTAGAAACAAATCGTACTATTTCCGGCCACTTTGGATTACAGGTGAAAGTGATGAATAAATCTGGATAACCAAACCACTTACAAATAGTCATGGTATCGAGGAAATTTGCTTTTTTTCCAGTTGTCACCTCCGGGGAAAGAAGAAGGCACGATAAACCGAGTACCCGCCGAAGATGGCTCAACATCTCCTCTTCCAACAGCATTTGAGAGGTTCTTATAATTATCAACTCGAAGTCGATCTTGGTTAAAACGAATGAAATTGAGCCTATGCGATTCGACCAGCATATAACAATCAACTAAAAATTGGTGGAATGCCTTACCAGATAATAAGATCGTTGGAAATTCAACATCTGGCGGTCTCTCTATAAGATGATAAGCAAACCACTCCCTACGCGTTGTTTCTTCACGTGGTTGGTCACTCCTGCTAACACCAATAGAAGAAGCACTATGTAGGATACCCGGCCTATACCCATCTTCTCCGGATGGAATTAACAAAGGATATTGTAAGGGGGTGTATAAAGGGTGCAACTCAGATATCCGCTATAAACCACCGCACGACCTTCTCACAATAATATCTCGCTTCTCCATATGTGGACCAATATCACCCTCAATTAAAGCCGCTACCTCTGAAACTGTTGGAAGATTGTAAGTTCTTCCATCACTTGATCTCCTTGAAATCGGTTTGATACTCACTTCACTTGTCTATATTTTCGATTAGTCTATCCCTAACCTTCCTAAATGTCTTTGCAATTGTATTGTGCGAGTCAATCATATTTTCCAACAATCGTATTAACTCGTCATTGAACCTTGATGGATCCCCTGGACTACAATTAAAAATAAAATTATTGCCTACGAAAAATATTATTATACAAAAAAGTTTTTACGGAAAGAAAATATATTTACCTAATTGCATTTTTTCGATTTTGAACTTCCTCTTCCGTGTCATAAATGCAAAGTTGACAGAACTTCGGCCTTGCATCTCCGGTCGGTACCAAAGTCCCTATCCGATGGCAATTTTGACCTCCCATCCTAAAGGTATACGGTCCTTTACCTTGATTGATGGAATGATCGATTTTACCGCCCATAGAAGTGAATGAGAACATCGAGTTATAAGCTCTAATGTTTTCTCTATAATGATTGCTAAATCGATCTTTGGACCGGTCAACAACGACTTTATAAGTTCAAAGTGTCTTTGTAGAAATGCGAGTTCAACTTTTCCATCTGAACAACAAAGTGAGAACTTAGGACGTCTTGTACCACGTCTTTTATCTTTTCTCTCCTCAAACCACATCAACGCGTGACATTTCTCGCACTCATATTCGTCGCATCACCACAGTCCCAATATCCTTCCCATGCTAAACGATTTTCAAAACATAATTCATAAATTGAGACATAAAAATTACACTACAATAACGAAATCATGTTGCAATTAAAATTAAATTTCTAAAAAGTCATGAATGAACTAACCATCATTATTTAACGGCACGGAAGTATTTTGCTGACTTCTCGAGGATTCGCCATGTGAATAGGATGCATTCAAAAACAACTACCGGGTGTTTGTTCAATTCGGTTCTGACGGAATCACTTCATTGAAAGTTTCACCATATTCAGCACATAGATCTCTCACTAAGCGCTCAACAACATCGGTCGGACTACAAATAAGTTCTACACAACGTTTTTAATAAAAATTTAGACTTTCACAAACGTTAATACATGTTAAATGTAAAAAATTAAATATAGATATATACCTGTCACGTTGGAGGTTGCTCCTGTACAATCGATTGTATTTTGAGAAACGTCGCTATGAACGCTACCACCACGTTTCTTAGAGAATTGCGACTGTCTTTTTTCTCTTGCCGTTCTCGCTCTTAACTGATTAGGCGTTAGAAGCACAGTGTTTTCATATGATGGAGTAGGATCATAAGAAACGTTAGTTGGCGGGGTTCTTATCGGTAACTGTTCACTTGTGGTTGGTCTGCTGCTTCGATGACATGGGGTATGAGAAACTGAAATTTTCACAATTTGTAATGACTTATTATAATTTTCAAAAAAAAACAAATGAAACATGATTAAAATAAAAATGTAAAAAATTGAATATATGTAGTAAAATATAAACAATTAAAAATAAAGAAGTACCGTTGCTAATGTCAGATAGCGGTACTCGAGGATTTGACATTGATTATGACGTATTGTCCGTAATCATCAAGTTTCTTTCGAATATCCGAACACCTATATTGGTAAAACATAACGACAAAGACAAATGATGTCAGACGTTATATTTTATTGTACATTTTGAAACTGTAAACAACGTGGACTGTATGTAAACTCATCTCGAACAAAATTAAAAGGCCAAACGATATTATAAATGGGCTGACAACGACCCAATTTGCAGTCAATATCTCGAAAACCCAAATTTGGGCTCACGAGTTCTTTCATTCCTATCCAACCCAAGTAAGAAAAATACCCTAATACTAACCTATCTTATACTAATTTGGGTCCAAAACCGTGTAGCCCAATTCCCGTCTAGCCCAATTCGAACAAAAATTAAAAAACAAACAGTACCAGAATTTGGGCCCAACCTTTTCACATTCCCCGTCCACCCCAAATGACGAAAACCTAATAATTACCCCACCTATATATAACCCCTTCCCCACCGAAAAACCTAGAATCCGTCTCTCATTCTTACAACACTCCGTCTTTATCTCCCTCTCTCTCTCTGCTTCACTATCTCACTAAAAACCTAAAACTAAAGCAGCTCAAAATATCGTCTCTTTTACACATACGATCCTCATATTACACAAACAACTTCACTACTAAATTAGATCTCTCACTAAAACCTCCCATCTCGTCCTTTGTGTGTTCTTAATCCGATTACTACCCCTTCGTTGTCCGATCTGTTTTCCGCGCATAATCCGATTACTACCCCTTCGTTGTCCGATCTGTTTTCCGCGCATGCACACCGTCAATCTTTAACATGGTGAAGGGAGTCTTGTTCTTAGGAGCGCTTATTGTAGATGTATTAATGGTAAGTTTAATTTTACTCTATTCTTTACTTTAATTTTCGCCACTTAATAAGTAAAATATTAATTATTTTCGACATTTTTAAAATAAATTCGTTCTATATATCGTTAGATCTATCAATTTATGACATGTTTGAGTTGACGGTAATTAGATAACGAACAAATAATTAAAATGGTTGTTTATAATGTCAGATCTATAAATTTTATGACATATTTGAGTTCATGGTCATTAGAAAATCGACAAATAATATTTTCTTAATATTTTTTGCAATTTTTTCGTAATATAGATATGTTAAATACGGATCTCATTAATGCAATATACCATCCGCGTTTTGTTTTAGTTCATTTTTATGCCTCTTAAAGATGATGTTCAATACACGGGTTTAATTCAATCTGTTTTCATATGTTAAATTTATCATATCATAAAAAAAATGGTTATGTTTTTCGTAATATAGATCTGTTAATTCAATCTGTTTTCATATGTTCAATTTTTTTAATGGAGTTTTTATGTTAGTCTTCATAATTTATCTATATTATTGAAAATAATGGTTAAAAATCGGAAAATCGAGTATAGGAACCGTTTGTCATTCAAGATTGCTGCGTTTTTGTTGTTGTCAGAAATTAAAACCCTAGATTCATTAATTGAAACCCGACCCAAATCCAGATTCATTGTTGTTGTCACAAATAATGGTTAAAAATCTGGAAATCTGAGTATAATTTATCTATATTATTGAAAATAATGGTTTTAACCTGACCCAAATCTAAACTGGTTTAAACCCGACCCAATGGAACACGCGTTAAACAGACCAAATCCAACACGGGTTATAACCCGACCCAATCCAACCCGGGTTTTAACCGGATCCAATCCAACCCGGGTTTTAACACGACCCAACCAACCCGGGTTTTAACCCGACCCAAACCAACCCGGGTTTTAACCCGACCCATTCATACTCGGGTTTTAACCCGACCCATTCCTACTCGGGTTTTAACCCGACCCATTCCTACTCGGGTTTTAACCCGACCCATTCCTACTCGGGTTTTAACCCGACCCAATCCTACTCGGGTTTTAACCATACCCAATCCTACCCGGTGTTAAACCCGACCCAATCCTACCCGGGTTTTAACCCGACCCAATTACATGGACTGACCCATTTACATGGACTGACCCATTTACATTGACTGACCCATTTACATTGACTGACCCATTTACATTGACTGACCCAAATACATGGACCTGACCCAAATAAATGGACCTGACCCAAATAAATGGACTCGACCCACTGCACTCGGTCCTGACTGGATCGACTCGACTGGATCGACCCAACTGGGATCGACCCAACCTGGACTGACCCAACCTGGACCGACCCAACCTGGACCGACCCAACCTGGACCGACCCAACCCAACCCAACCCAACCCAGACGGACCTAACCCAACCCAACCCAACCCAGACGGACCTAACCCAACCCAACCCAACCCAGACTGACCTAACCCAACCCAACCCAACCCAGACTGACCTAACCCAACCCAACCAAACCCAGACTGACCTAACCCAACCTAGAGTGACCTAACCCAACGCATGATTTGGTCCTACCACAAATCAACCAATACAACTGTTGTCATTCACACTCACGTTTCAAATTGTTACATATTTTGAATTCAAACTCATTTGATTTAACAGTTGTGAGATGTGTTGTATAGTATACAAATCATTGTAATTGTTCTACAATTGTTTGCCGAACAATAATTGCAGATCAATTATCAACATGTGAAAAGTTAAGTACATTTAGTGATTCCCTTTTCTAATATACCTTTCAGTTTCAATCTCTTTTCTAATATACCTTTCAATTTCATATTTCCCCTTTTCGGAACATAATTTGCTAACACTTTTATATTGCTCCTTGTAGAAACATTTTGAAGGGAAGGTTTCAAAAAAATAAGTTAAGTGTTATTCAGTCCTTGTTTCTTTTTAAAAAAGTTTCCTTTTTAAGTTTTACTTTGATTTCTGATGAAAATATGTTATTCAAGAAAATTTTTATGAACTTAATCTGATGAAAATATGTTACTAAAATGCAGGTTCATTGGTAGCATGCATATTCTTCCTCAAAGATAGAAGTTAAGTAACCAATAACATTCGAAGCATGCATATTGTTCACAAAAGTTCGAAAAAGTTAAGTAAGCAATAACACAATGTAACCGATTTTAATTCATAGAAATAAATTAAGAAACTTACTTTTTAGTTGTCCATTCCTTGCTCTCTTCTCCTTTTTTTTGGCTTGTACTTGAATTGCCCTTTTCCATGTTCAACCCACTTCTTTTGATGCTTCAAGATGATGCAAAAATTGTGCACGATTTCTAGTTGGTTTTCTTTTTAATTCATCGAATAAAAATGGTAAACAAAATATGTGTTTGATTTACTTTTACTTCAATCAACTATTGCCCACTAACTTACAAAATTGTTTGTTTAGTTTACTCACATATTGCCCACTAACTTTTTAACTGCAAGTAGTGCATCATGGATAGTTGACCATAATGGTTTAAACCGTCAATTCAGCTGAATAAAATTCAACATTCATTTTTGAGATGTTTTTTCTTGCACATTCCGTCACTATGCTACAACTACTTGATTTTGTTTATTCAATTATTGGCCACTAACTTATAAACTGCAAGTAGCGCATCATGGATAGTTACCATAACTGTTTAAACCGTTAAAAATTTTTGAAAAAATTTAGACCTTTATATTTAAGACGTTTTTGCTTACACATTCCGTGACTCTGCTTTTAAATTTATGCCCTTCCATTCATCTGTTTTTTTCCATGATTTTCAACATTTACTCATTCGTAGGATATTAAATGTACTCTATTATTGTTGGCTGTAAAAAACCGTGTCTCTTTGGTGATACTCGCTTATTATTGACTAATGACATGTCTCGTAAACTGGAAATGAAAGAATTAAATTTCATAATGATGACGAAATTTCATTAATTCTTTGTGGGAATTGAAATACAATAGTAAAAAACGTAGTACATAAATAAAGATCGTCGATGTTGCTTCTTTAAAACCGCATCCAATCTTTGCTTTCCTTTAAGCTCCATGTTTGAAGTGTTGTGCCATCCCTTTCTCCTTTAGCTTCTTGATTGGCTGCATATTAAACCCTACAAAATCTATCTTAAATATGACTACCTTAATTGTTCAATTACAACTTAAAATAACCTTGGTCCAAAATACAACATAAAACAACGGTCAAAAACAAAAATGAAATGTCTCTTAACAAAGTTCGAAATTGCCGCATTGCTTAAATGTTTCTTAGAACTCCATAGGCTGCTTGCCTAACTTAATTTCCTTCATTTTTGTGGCGGATGACTTGTCGATGCTTGATTGTCTCCACGACAACTTTCTCGTGTGTGATCTCTTGGGAATTCGACGTTCGGACTCAATCATCTCTCTCATTTGCTCCTAACAAAAAATTAATTGTTACTAAAAAGCCATTAGTATCAAAAAAATTAGTTCAAGTTAAAATTAAATTCACCATTATTGAATCGATTTGAAGTGTCCCTTGTCGAAGTTGATATTGCTTGTTCCTAAAGGAGGACAATATTTATTAGTAAAACCAAACATACAAAAAATGAAGTGTGCAAATGTTAGTGATTAATTGGTCTTATACCTTTCTTGCATTATTCATAGCATCCCACTTAGCAATTGTTCTTGGGTCATCACATAAACTGACCACCCCAAATGACTTCGATTTTTGTTGAATGTTGTATAAATCGATCACTCGAATTTTTGCCACAAATGTCCTGTCTAGTAGGGGCAAAATGCGGGGAGGGACGATCTTGTACATCCGAAATGATATTTAAACATTAATCAAGTAACATTATACTATTTGGTTAGATATTATTGCAAATTGTATGTAAATGAGTTTTAGTTTACCTCATCCTCGTCAAGGATGGCTTGTCTTTATTTTCCCAAGCAAATCAACCATTACATCATCCCAAATAATGAACTCAACCGAGTCTGGATCTTCATATGTCACAATAAACTTAACTTGAAACCTTGGTATTGCTGATTTCACCCCCACACCCTTCATTGTGCAATTATTGTTAAATTTTTCCTTGTCACAATACCACAACCCATCTTCTCCTTGCTTCACTTTTGATCTGCATTCTTTGCAAGAGTAGTAGTACCAAGTACTACCAGATGTATCTAACTCAATAATCTTGGCCATTGTGACATATGCCCCTCCTTTGGTTACATTTGGTATCTCTGATAGTGTTTTGATGTTTGCACTTGCGAGGATTGGAGGGTGGTACCCGGGAGTTTCGGAGCCCCAAAGATGGGTTCATCATCATCTGGAAAACTGGTAAGAAAAACGGCTTAATTAATTAAAGGTGAATTGGTAATGATAAAAAATTTGTGAACTCAAAATGTTTACGGATTTTATTTGGACTGTTTTTTCAAAAAAATTTTTACGGTTTTTTATTTGCTTCATTTGGTGGTCGTTTTCTTGAGAATTCATGTTGTGCCATTTCTGGTCAATAACAATTACAATTAATGCACCTAATATTCCCTAAAGAAAATAACATCACGACGGATTTAGATGTCATACCCATTGTTGAACACTTTCACCTCGTTCATATCTGGATTGACCAATATTTTTGTTGCACCCCATGTGGTTGTTATGCTAACTTCCCCTGCATAGTAGGAAATAATGAGAATTTTTTTCCAACATTTTTTTCTTAAATTTTGTAACTCATCAAACTGTTTTTGTAATCTTTGAAAAAGATATTTGAATCACTGAATTTTATACCTTCATAAACTGAGCGTTTTACGAAAAGCATGACCAATGTTGGCTTTGGTTTGTTCATGAATTCTTGCTCAATTTCTCGCAATTTCTTTGAAGGTAATCCCCAAACAATGAGCGAAAGACATGTTTTGGTTCTGAAAAAAAGTTTGTAATGATTATTTTTGATATGGTGTTAATTTTGGCATATTGTTTATAGAATATGGTCGACTTACAAATTATTGCCCAAAACAATAGTCCTCCTTTTCTTTCCATTACTCTCTCTAATTGGATAAATATGCTCCAACCTTCCAATTACGTCATCACGAAAATTTTCGATTGTACTTTTCAGGTTGGTAGACATTTAGGATGCATATATGAAAAATTAATTGTAGGCCATTGTTGCTTACCAATATAAAGTCTATTTGGCATTGCTCCAAACACGACCTCATTGAAAGTGTAGAAAGCATGGGTAGAAAGAGGAATATCTGCATTTGGAATCGGTACCACCCTAGTGCTATACTCGAACCAAATCTTGCACGGGTGAATTGTTGCCATGTCAAGTCCCACACGGTTTGATGATACATCAACCTTCGATTTTGTAAGTGCTCCCTTCATTAAGGTGCTCTAAGAAAAGCCGAGTCGACCTACAGTTCACGATGCCCGAATTGTGTCTCCCTGCATTCATTCATATTTGTTAATACCTTGTGACAATAATTTGAAAAAGACAACAGGAAAAGGGGAAAAGAGAGACTTACATTCTCATCAATTAGGATGAGTTCTACACCTTTCACGTCCCCGGGGATTTGTCTCCGACTTTACGTACCACAATCTCATCACCCGAACAGTTAATTGCTCCGTCCTTGATGTTTCTTTTGTGATGCTCGAAATTGGAATGCTCGGATGTGTGCCATAATCTCAAGTTTTTTATCAATTTGTTATATTGAGTTTACGTGAAAATCTCAATAATTGCAATCCTATAAATACTAAAATACCAACCCTTGTAAACCCTAAACCCCCCACTACTTCCATTACCCATGAACCCCACTTCTTGAAACTGCTGTAACTTCTGCCATTCCATATTTAACTGCATATGCTCTAATTTCAGAATATGCTGATTATTTTAATTTTATGCGCTTTCGATTTCATGGTTGGACGGTCCAAGTGTATATATTATGATGATAACAACGTTGCCTAAAATTCGTACTTGTTGAAGTAGAAATTACTCGGTAGTTTATCATTGCCATCTTCCGAATTCGGTGCGAGGTGATACTTAAATTGCCGATTTTTGCTCCAAGTACATTATCCTCGGTGATGAACGGCTTTCTATACTGATATCCGAGAGGATTAATTTTCCAAAAAACATATTTTAAAGTGTTTCGACTTTTCGTATCGTTTTTAAATTTTTTTTATTAAAATCTGAAAAAAATCCGTGCATAAGTTTTATTTCACGGGTATACTACTTTAATTTTAATTAATCTTAATTCACAACCCGTGCAGTATTGTGAATTAAGTCCCAAAAAACCCGTGCAGTATTGTAAATTATTTTAAAAAATTTTATTACTAAAAATTTAATATAATTTTTACATCACTCGTAATTTAAATGAACATTTATTTGTTTAATTTTGAGAGTAAAAAAAAATTAAAAATAGCTTGTACTGATTAACTCGGTGTGCGTGACATCAGATGCCGAGTTTTATATTCCAAGTTTATTTCTCGTAATTATTTATATTTTAAAAAAAATACTCGTTCACTGTATTTTTAAAAAATCATGTTTTCAATTAATTTACTGCACAAGGCAAAATCGTTAATAACAAAAATACTTGTTATTTATTTTGTAATTCATCTCGATGTATTTTCGATTCCTATATAAGCGATATTTTTTCCTGAAATTTTGTATTTTTGTTATTTAATTTTAGTATAGTAATTATGTAATTCAATTACGGTAACTCGCTTTTGTAATTAATTATGCGTAATTATTATTCAATTTCTATAAAATTTTATCATTTTATCATAATGTTAAATTCAAGATGTATTCCGTAAGACGACTTTATAGATTTTGTAGTGAGACGGATTTTAGCACATGCTTTGAAAGACGCATATCTCAGTAATTAAATACGTTGCGTGCACATGGGTCCCACCATAATGTCAATTTTCGAAAAAAAAAAAAAGAAAAAAGAAAATGCAATAATGACGTGGCGCGTCCTCTGCTCAGTATTGTCTTCTGCTTTTATAAAGAGTAGATTGGAATATGTTAAAAAGTTAATGGATTTTTCTAACTTGCACCCTTCAGCCTTCTCATTTTCTCAATCGTGCCCTTTAATTTTTTTTTATTTTAAAAAAAAAAAATCTTACTAGCAATAATTCTTGGATAAGACTTAACGAAATGGTAATTTAACGAGATCTTCGATCTGGAGAAAAAAAACATTGTTTTTCAAGTTCGCAGTCGGGAGTTACGGCGAGGCAAGGATTTTTATGAATAAACTTTGACTATTAGAATTCCCGGGTACAAGTTCTAGAAGTGATGATTTTTTTCCCCTTGTTTAGCTGTTTTTACGAGTTCTTTGATTCGGAAAGAAAAAAATAATAAAGTTTTCTGAACTCGTGGCTAACAATTATAGGCAATTAAGATCCTCTCCATTTCTTTCTCTCCATTTCCTCTCACAAACCCATTTAATAATATTTTCCCCTCTACGTCCTAAAACCTTTATTTCCTTGCATAAATCGTGAACCGTTCGATATTAATAAGATGCAATCCGATCCGTTGATAGGAAATGGCCCTCTTAACTGAATTGAGAAAATCCCAATTAATTTCATCAGACGATATTTTCGACACTTCCCAATTAATTTCATCAGACGATATTTTCGACACTATTTTGCCTACATCCAACCCTCCACAGCTCCAACTGAGATAGATGTAAGATAGATGGCAATCCGGCATCAATGTAATGATGTACGGACTACAGAGTATATAATGTCATGGGCCTCATGGCAAGTGAACTATCGAAGCTAGAACAAGATTTAAATTGTGTAAAAGGATAGATTTTATGCAAACGGGATTCAAACCTTCTCAATCTCACCCCCTTGTATTTTTACGAACACTTACAAGACACAAACATCATACAATGGTCGAACATTCAGTTCAATAACAGTTTAATATGATTCAAGATTGAGATGCCAAAAGATACCTGTGATTAACTCATTAACTCACTCAATCTTCTCCCCGAAGTTTGCCTTCTTTCAATGTCAATAATGTTACCCATCAAAGTGTTAACTTCTTGACATCTTTAGTTCCGAACCCAGTCTAAGCAACATGGAAGCAATCATGCCTTTCCTGTGGATTTGACAGTCTGTCAAAGAGTTTGCTGGTGCATATTTGTGCAAACCCTTCTCCTTCATTAGTCTCCTAACTCCATCTACATCTTCCCATCTCCTTTCTGATGCATATATGTTCGATAATAGCAAATAAGGCGCAATATCTTCAGGGTCCTTCTCAATCAACCACTTTCCGACAACCTCACCAAGTTGTGAATTTGAGTGGACTTGACAAGCAAAAAGCACCGCTCTCCATGAAACAGAGCCCTCTTCCTTGGGGATTTCCTTCTCTAACCTTTCAAAGTCTTTTACCAAATTAGACTTGCCAAGGAGATCCACCATACAACCATAGTGCTCAACTTTTGGGTCAATCTGGTAAACTCTATGCATGATATGAAAATACCACCAACCCTCTAAAACCCTACTTGAATGAGCGCAAGCAGCTAAAACGCAAGTGAAAGTGGCATCATTAGGTACTTGTCCGCTTCTTTCCATCTTCGAAAATAAATCGAGGGCATTATCTATGAGTCCATGTGAGCCATACCCCATGATCATAGAGTTCCACGAAACAACGCTCTTCTCAGGCATGATGTCGAAAGTACTTTTAGCTGTATCCATGTCCCCACACTTTGTATACATGGTTAGAAGAGCTGTATAAAGCAATACATCAGGTTTCATCCGTTTTTTACTGACTATATAACTATGAACCCACTTACCCTTATCTAGCATTCCTAGATACCCACATGCTGTTAAAACACTAACAAGTGTAGCCTCATTAGGCTGAATATCTTCTTCCTCGATCATACGATCAAACAATCTCAGACACTCATCATAGTCCTTACATCGGACATAAAGGGGCAACATCATGTTCCATGAAACCACATTACGCTTAGGCATCCGATTAAAACACTCACGAGCAGCCAATTTGTCCCCGATTTTAGCACATCCATCAAGCAAAGAATTCCAAGAAACGATATCTCGATGAGGCATAGTCCCGAATAACTCTATTGCAGCCTCCATATCCCTAACGCCAACATACCCCGCAATCATCGAGTTCCAAGTGAATTCATCTCTGACACGCATTTCATCAAACAAATTGCGTGCAAGACGGACCTGCCCGTTCTTCACATATCCATCAATCATAGTATTCCAACTCACCAAGTCTGATTCAGAACTTTCATCAAACACCTTCTCTGCACTCCCAACTCTACCTAGCGCGGAATACATAAGTATCAACGAGTTTTTAACAAATAAATCAGCAGGAAACCCGCATTTCAAAACCCGACAGTGCGTCTTTTCACCTTCTAATATCGACCCAAGATCAATACACAGCTTGATTATCAAAGGAAAAGTATAATGGTTATGGACAACACACCCAAAAACAACATAAGAATAATAAAAATTCAAAGCATCTTTTGAGTAACCCTTATCCCAATAGCTTCTAATAACTGTATTACACATAAAAGCATCAGGGTTTTCGATATTTTTGAGGAGCGAAACAGCGAGTTTTAACCCGCGTGGAAGAGAACATAACTTCTTTATTACCCGGCTTGCCGAAAGGGAGTGTTGGAAGATGCCGAAGATGATCAATTGAGCTTGAACTTGGTTGAATTGAGCTACATTTGAGCATGATTCTAGTTTCCGAAGAATTGGGTGGTTTAAGTTTAGGTCATTTTTTATCTCGAAATTGAATTCAACATCTGGGTTTGATCTAAATTGAATATTGGACCAATGTTTTGGTTGCGATTTAGTTAGGGTTTTGTAGGATTTGAGAAGTTTTTGAAGAGACGAAGGTGTAAATGAAGCTGATTTTTTGAAGAGATTTTGAGTAACGGTCATTTTGCCATCTTAACAAACTTTGGCGGTAACACATTACAAATATATATATAGGGAGATACCCAAGTTAGACCAGGCAAACGGGCCAACTGGGTCGGCTCAATTTGGGTTTGGTCAGTTCGGGTCTGTCATATTATCGGGTTAGTTCGGGTCGTTTCGTATTTCGGGTATGTCAGTTCCGGATCAACAAAGCTCGGGTCATGTTCAGGCCGAGTCGGGTCAATTCGGGTTTGGGGTCACATTTGAGAGTTGTAGTTCAGGCCAATTTCGTGTTTCGGGTCAGCTTTTTCGGGTCGGGTTGGTAATGCGTAGAGACAGTAGACCCGAGACAATGGAGAGAGAAATGTGTCAGGCACTGGGCATCATAACTTATAACTCCATAATTTATACACGTGTTACAATGAATAGTCTATGTTTACTTTATTTTGAGGAAAAAATAAAACAAATGTAAGCTATTACTGAAAAGAGGGAGTATATGAGAAGGCTATTGTTGAAGGTTTTACTAAATTACGGAGTACTTATCTAAAGAGCCTAAATTCACATATGGTACGACATATCATCACTCCGTGCATACTGCCTCTGTTTACAAGCGAGGCATTGGATGAAGACCAAGAGGTTAATCTATGAACCGTAGTAGTGCGTGTACTGGGAAGCATCAAACTTTTGCAAGCAGTTTTTGTAAACATCTAGTTACATCCAATTCGTATTATCCGAAATTACATTTTTTACCAGAAATAACAGAGATGAGTGTCTCAAAAAGTTTGACTCCAACAGTCCTACCAGTACTTTCTACAAAAATCAGTCTTATACTGTAGTCCATAACTGTGCAATTGACAGCTTCTGTAACTTGCACCTTCTGAGCAAAATAATATCAACAGACCATCATTCATAGACGTGACGTACCCTCATGCTAGCTGATTCTATACGCTGAAATGGGGGACCAAAATTTCAACTGGTAAATTGAAGCAGGGCAAAGAGGGGATGTGTAGACGTGACATGGCCAAGGAAAGAAAGATTTACATATCATCTATAAGGAATACCAGAGGCAAAGGCGTCACCTTGAATTTGTGTAACATCGCCTGAAAGAAACATACGGGTTCTTTCCCCACTAGATACCCAACTAAAGCCAGGTGCCTTTCTCACTCCCTTTGATCTCATCTCCTTTCTTAACATCCCCCCTTCTCCATATTGACCAACTGAAGCACTCATATTGCATAGTACAACATGACCTTGTGCATTAACAGGGTCTAATTCAAATAGCCGTTGGGATGTACGACTAGCCACTTCATAATTTCCCTCACCGACTCCACATACACCCAGTAATGCTCCCCATATAGCAATGTCTTGATTAAAAGGTAAACTCAATACAAAATTTTCAGCTTCTTTAACTTTTCCTGCGCGTCCAAGGAGATTGATCATGCAAATATTGTGTTCAACATCTGGATGAATCCCATACGCGTCACTCATGGCTCGATATACAGCCCAGCCCTCATCTATCAAACCTGCATGACTACACGCTGACAGTATACCAAGGAAAGTGACGGAATCCGGTTTTACCCTTGACTTTATCATATCGCCAAATAGAGATAACGCTTCTCTTGCTAGTCCATGGTGTGAGAACCCCATGATTATGGAGTTCCAAGAAATTGAATCTTTCCCAGTCATGTTTGAGAAGATTTGAAAAGCTTCACTTATTTGGCCACATTTTGCGTACATTGAGATAAGTGAATTCTCAAGAACCGGGTCAAAATTTGTATGTGTTTTAATCACTAGGCTATGCAAGTGCCTTCCTATATCAAGTTGAGCAGTTGCACCAGCTGCTCCTAGGAGAGTGGAACATGCGGCCTTAAGAGGCATTATACCTTGCATCAGCATTTCCGAGAACAAATGCATAGCCTCTTGAAACTGCTCATTTTGCACAAATCCTGATATCATAGCTGTCCATGCAATGGCATCTCTCTCTGTCTCGGGCATGTCATTGAATAATTTACACGCCTCAGCTACTTTACTGACATTAAAATACCCAGTGATCATTGAAGTCCATGAAATCTTATCACGGACAGCCATGATGTCAAATATATGCTTTGCTTTCTCCAACTGACCTTTCTGAACATAACCATTGATCATAATGTTACCATGTTGACTTATCCGAGTCATTGAATTCTTCAGAAAAACGGATTCAGCATATTCCATCAAACCACACTTTGCATACATGAAAATTAGACCCAGAGAAAGTCGACCATCATGATCATGGTAGCTCGAGCAATTGGTAACCACATGAGCATGTAGCTGCATACAAAGGCGAGTAAACCCCACTCCGGCACATGCATAAGCTAGTGAAATAAAGGTCTCTACATTTGGTTTCACATCACTTTCAGCCTTCATCTCTTGGAACAAAGATATAGCTTCTTCAAAATAACCATTCCAAGAAAACCCTCCAATCATGGCAGTCCAAGAAACAACATTTTTTGCTGGCATACGTTGAAATAATTCATATGCACTCCAGACGTCTTCATCCCTACAATACCCAGAAATCAATGTAGTACATGTAATTACATTTGTGTCCTCCATTTGATCAAACAATGCCTTGGCTTCCTCCATCATACCACATTCAACATACCCATCAATCATAGTGTTCAATGAAACCAAATCACGATTCGGCATTGAATTAAAAACTGATCTCGCACCCACCAAATCACCATTCTTAACCAACCCAACAATCATAGTATTCCAGCTAACAACATTCCTCTCCGGCATTTTCTCAAACAGCGCTTTCGCTTCCTCAAGCTCGCCAGAGTTCATCAACCCACGAAGCATTGACGTCCAAGACACCACATTTTTCTCTCTCATTGCCTCAAAAAACCCACAAGCCTCAATCAATCTACCAGACTGTACATACCCAGAGAGCATAGCATTGCAAGTAACAACATTTCTCTCTGGCAAAATATCAAACAACGCTTGCGCCTCATCAACAAGGCCTTCCTTTGCGAATTTAGAGAGAAGAGACGTCCATGTAACAACTTTAGATAGATGTCCTCTTTGAGGCATTTCATAGAGCAGTCGGCGTGCATAATGTAAGCCGCCGCTGACCAAGCAGTCCAACAGCTTCGAGTCATTGCTGCTGAGATTCACACGGCGCGCCACTGAAAGCTTGGGATGAGATTTTAATGGCGTCGAATGATAAAAAGCACGGCGGATCAAGTTTATGGGAATTTTGCGTGCCAAGTGTCTTACACTTTGAATCGCGGGCATCTACAACAGGGAAAGTGCCAGGAGATAACTTTATCTCCTTAAGTTTATTCTATTCATGTCAACTTCTTCCAAATCCGCAATCATAATAAATCTAGTTATGAGTTAACAGCCTACAAAAATTTCAGAAGGGCCATAATCCATGAGAAGCTTATCATCAAAAAAGATCATTACGAATCAAGATTCAAATTTGTATTCCCTCCGGTCATGTGAATTGCATACATTTAACAGCACAAGTTTTAAGAACGAGCAAATGTATAAGGATATATATAGAAAAATACGACTTGCAAGTGGATGATTCTAAACACGGTGAAACCCATTTGTTTTACACAAATTCTTACTTGTGACCGTCACAAGTTTGACTCACACCCGATTTAAATAATGTGTGACCGTCATAAACAATACTTGCTGTTCGTTTTCAGGGTGTTTGGGATTTTTTAGGGGTCATTTCTTTCCTTCTAAATAAATGGACAACCATGTAAGGAATCCAAGTGAATGGAGTGAGTAACAAAATTTCAGCCATTACCCAAGAAGAAGCAGCAAATAAAACTAAACCAGTTTAGCTAGATTCATTGAGGAATTTCAACAAACAAATGGAAGGCGGAATAGTTATACATGACTCCCTCCGCCCTAATCATTTGTTTAACTTTTATAATCTTTGTAACCGTAACGGGTAATTTAATCAAAGGTAAACAAACGATTGAGACGGGGAGTACTCAATGAATAGTAAACACACCAATCCCACATTCACGAAAACAAAAGGTAAGAATGATTAGAATGAAAACTGAGAAAACAACACAACACAACACAACACAACACAACACAACATAAATAAATAAATGTCAGACCAGGGAAGGGTAGTTAAGAGTAGATAGAAAAATATGGATAGTTTATGGGAAGGAATGTAGGGTAGTTACCAGAGAAGCACAACAATGGCAGAGAGAAGAGACACGGTGGAGTTGAAGAGGAGTTTACAACAAGGTTTTTAAGTTTTATGCTTACGGTATAACCGCAAAAATTTTGGAGAGGGTGTTTGGTTGGCTACTTTGAAATGGAATGGAATGAAATGCACTGAGTCTATTCAAGTGTTTGATGAGGTGATTTGATGTAATATTCCGAAAAAAAAATGTAATATCCCGAAAAAAATAAATATATCATTAAATTTTCTAGTCTTATTATTACTCGTAAATATAGTTAATATCGGATAAATATTTGAATAAAAGACGGACCAAAACAAATTGAGGGCTGATTTTCATCGACGACGCTTTAGTAAATATCGACGACGTTTTCATTCCAAAAGACGATAATGTCCCTTGCACTTTTACACTACTTTCTCTCTCTAAACTAAATTCTCTCAAATTCAAGTAAAACCAATTAAATTAAAAAAAAAAAAATCACCAACAACAATTTAAAAAATTATAAACAACAATTAAGAACAACAATTAGCATGACGGATCCGCAATCACCGATACGTAAACAACTTAATCTTTTTAATTAATCTATTCATTAGTTGAATTACGTTACGTATTTACTAAATTAGAATAAGCATTGCATATTTTTTGCGTATTATACAACCAATGGACTGAAAAATGAGACTTAACAATCGACCATGGACGAAAAGTTGATATTCAAAGTTCAACCATGGGCCGAACAATGAATCCCAACAATTTGGCCATGGTAAACGTTGATCCCCAACGTTTGCCCCATAGTAAATGTTCAAATCCATTGTTTTGCCATGGTTGATCAATGAGATTCATTGTTTAGCCATGGTTGAATGATGAGTATCAACTTTTAGTCCATGGTTGATTGTTGGGTATCATTGTTAGGCCATGGTAGAACCGTTGATCCTCATTGTTTGGCCATGGTTGATTGTTGAGGATCATTGTTTGCTCATGGTTGAACAATGAATCTCATTGTTTGGCCATGGATCGATTGTTGAGTATTAACTTTCAATCCATGGTCGGACAATTAACTTGTCTTTTTTTTTTTTTCTTGCGTTTAACCTCCCAAATTCGATAATAAATATATTTTATAATTATCGTTCATAATTATTGGACAATTAACTTGTTTTTTTTTAGCTTCCGTTTAACCTCTCAAATTCAATAATAAATATGTTTTATAGTTATCGTTCATAATTATCGGACAATTAACTTGATTTTTTTTTTTGCTTCCGTTTAACCTCTCAAATTCGATAATAAATATTTTTTATAATTATCGTTCATAATTATCGGACAATTAATGTAACGCCCCATTTATCATAATGTTCTTTTCTCTATCATTTTGATCTCCATCTGCATTAAACAAATAAAAATTGTTAAAAAATACCCCACATAAACTATGAAACTTATAAAATTAAAAAAATCGGCAAATAAAAGCAATAAACACGGATTTAAAAAAAAAAAACACGAAAAGTTGAATTTCAATTTTCGACCATGGACGAAAGTTGAAATTCAACTTTCGACCATGGACCAAACAATGAGTTTCCACGGTTACCATGGATCAAACGTTGGTTTTCAATGTTCACTATGGATCAAACGGCCAGTTTGATTGTTCGACATGGATGAAACGTCCATCACAAACGTTTGAGCATGGTTTAAACGTTCAGTTTGAACATTTTGCCAAGGATATAACAATGAATCTCATTGTTTTCACCATGGTGTTCAACTCCTTCAACATCGTGACCATATACGCAACAATGGCAGCGAAATTCGACACCAAAGACAGCCTATTTCACCAACAATTCTACAACTAATTCAATTAAAACTGAAATTAACCTATATTATAAACTAATTATACAACTAATTCAATTAAAACATCAAGGTTCTAACATTTGCCGATTAACAATAACAAGTAATATACAACTAATTCAATTAAAACATCACCAACTAATCGATTAACAACAAGAAAAGTGAAACAAACAATTACAAACAACCTAATTTCAAGGTTCTAACATTTGATTAAAAAAAAAAAAAACTTACTTGTTCACGGTGGTGCGGCAAAGGAGTGGTGGCAGTGGTGGTGCGGCAGGTAAGGTGGTGTACCCGGCAGTGGAGTGGTGGCAGTGGTGGTGCGGCAGGTAGGGGGTGGTCGTGGTGGTAGAGGTTTATTTTCATTTTTTTGGGTTTTGGAATTAGAGAGGAAATGTCAAGAGTTAGTGAGAGACGGAGGGTATTTCGTCTTTTGAAATGTAAATGTCGTCGATAATTACTAAAGCATTGTCGATATTTACAAACCGGGAATAAATTACACCAGCCTTGAGGGCCACGTTGCCCACGTACCTTGTGGAAAGAAGTCAAAGCAAGCTTTGGTCTTTTGTGTTAGACTTGTCTTGGTTTAAGGGTTTTAGGAAGTGATTCATCACAACACAAACACCTCAATCCGAAAATAAATCAAAGTAAAAACAGAGAAAGGCGATTTTGGCCAAGTGTGAGATTAGCTTATTAGCTAGCATATGGGGAGGGGAAGATGATTATGGGGTAATACTAAGAAAGACAATAAGATCTTTTATTCTTAATTAAGGTATGATTTCGCGATTCTTCGTCGATATAAGTAATTATTTACATTTGAAATAAGATATTAGAAATAACTGGTTATAATAGTTTAATTGTTAATTTTATCTTATGATGTTATACTGCTCACATGTTATATTAATTACCGTCTTATGAAAATATGAATGTGATAAGGTGGTTGTTGTCATATTGCATAATTGGCCAATTGTCCCATTCGAGATACAATTATTGGATAGAGACGACATTATTTGTCCTATGTACATGGAAGGGGGGGAGGGAGAAGTATAACCCCATGTGAACGATGAGAGGAGGGGGGAGTATGACCCATATGAACGATGAGGAGAGGGGGAAGTATGGCCCCATATGAACAATGAGGGGAGGGGGAAGCATGACCCCATATGAATGATAATTATGTTATCCGGCAATGGCCGAGATGGGTCTCAGACCCGGATTTCTTATCCTATGTACATGGAGGTGGACTTGGCCCGGAAAAGTTTTGACTTCGTAATGTCTCTCCCTTCAATAATGGTAGACCGGTATAAAAGTAAAATGAAATGTTGCATATCAAAATAACAGGTCAGGCATGTCTATTTTATGATTCAATTGCACCCATGTAACCTATTACACAGCCTTGTGAGACATTATTAAAATATTGAAATGAGGAAAGTAGGGCCGGTGGAGGTGACCAAAATCATACTCAGCCTGTGGTTGGCTGATTCCGTTACTTTCATTCTTTTTCAGGTACAAGTGTTGGAAAGGACAAGTGTGAGGAATTTCAGATAGGACCAATGACCTAATAAGATTAATATGTAATAGAGTTATTAGTTTATATCTTTAACAGTGTATTTATCTTTATTCTTGTAATAGCCTTGTATTTTCCAGATGGGAAATACGGCGGTGACGCCCTATAATTCCGCTGTTGTCCATTATTAATATAAAGAGCTGTTTTGAGCTGCCTGTCTGCTTTTCGGAGGCGTTAGATTTTGGAATGGAGTTAGATACCCAATGGATTCTAACCCTACCCCAATCCCTTGGAATCTCATATTCACCTCTTCTACTTGGATTCCAACTTCATTCCTTCATGCTTATTTAAAATGAACCAAACACATTTTTAAAGGAATGAAACTAGAACCCCATATTAGTATGGTTTCTCATTCCAATTCATTCCATTCCTACGCACTGAACCAAAAGACATGTTTTCGCATCTCTTTTATTGTTAATTGTGGCTTAAAATATCTATATTATTTGGTTCATAATTTCATGACAATCATATATATTTGGGTTTTTCTAACCTATGCCCTCTAGGCATAGGATAAGAAATCAAAAAAGGAAATAATTAAATGTATTTATTGTAAAAGAGATGTAAAAGTGATGAGATATTGCAATTTCCCATAAAAATAGCATTTAATTATTTCCTTTTTTTATTTCTTATCCTATGCCTAGTGGGCATAATTGTAACCATTTTTATTAATAGCACATTTTATAGTATACCACCTTTATACGCTTCATTTCAAAGTTGGCCGATACAAGTATAACTTAGTTATCCATGTTCTTCGCATCTCGTATAAGGGCGAATTGGCTGATACGCTTTATAGATTGGTCGTTTTGGCCCATTTTTTTTTTTCATATTTTTAATTTGCCTAATACATACCAGAATATCTCGTATAAGCGACCTCCAAACTAAAACGTATCTGACTATACGAGAAGTATCCGCCTAATTTTCAAACATGATCCAAACACCTTCCTTATAAAAACTTTGATCCAAACACCTTCCTTATAAAAACTTTGATAGGTACTCGCCGAACCTAAGGCTAGGTGAAACCCTAGCCGAAAACACTTACAATTAGCAAAGCTGTCCATGGAGCACTTCGTTACCTGTTAACTAATACTTCCTCCATTCAACTTCACTCTACCAATTTACCTTCTGTACACTTTACAAATCATCATTTAATTACAATTTTCTCTCAATACATAAGTGAAAATATATTAATGTGAGATCTTGTTTGATTCGTCTTTACGAGTATAATAAAAATATCTAACTTTTATAATTTTTGCAAGTATGTAATTAACGATATTTACTGCGTAAAATACGCGTTGACAAACATGAAATAGCAAAGTGGTCCGTAACTCTTACATAAAAGAAAAAAGATTATTGTTGCACAAAATTTTATGAAAAAAAAGGTGTATGAGGACGCTATTGTCGCTATACAACAAGATTCATGCGTTTACCTAAATTCATAAATTTACCAAAAAAAGTGTGAATTTTTTTGCCGCAATGTATATCACACTCAAAAATAAACTTTGTCGGTAAGTTAATTGTGGGCTTTCATGGCACCATACAACTTACCAACGACGACATTTCACTAATCAGCGTCGCATGAAAGAAACTGCAACCGATACATTTAAGTATCACACTCACACATAACTTATATCAACGTTCCATTATTTTTGGTTAGTACTCAGATGAAAACTGAAAATGATCAAATCTACAGGACATTTCATACAACTTCTTCCAAACCAAGTAGTACATGAAGCTGAAAGCACCTTGATAAAAACAACTGTGCAGAAGTTGTGACATTACAGTACAAAATCGGTGTAAACAAAAACTGATACTGCAAAGACTCGGTTTCTTTTGTCTGTTAGGGAGTTTGCATGACAATGGAGTCAAACATCTTGCATATCACCACACTTATCTGAGACCGGCCAAAGATAGGCTTCTAGCTCGTTAGCGCTCTTCTCACTTCACTCTCAGTTCCTACAAGCCTGGGATGAGAAGTTCGCATGATGATGGCGTCCAGCATCTCGTATATCACAACGCTTTACATATCTGAGACCGACCAAAGATAGGCTTCTAACTCGGTAGCTTTCTTCTCACTTGTCCTTTTAAAGAGCTGCTTTTCATAACCTACATTGTATAATCAAGTTTTATGAAAAACTGTGTTCAACAACAAATTTTCTGGACAATAAAGCAGAACTTAGGTAAGAAGTCTCACCATTACTACGATTAACTCCATCCCAGTGTCTTCCAGGCTTTATGCCATATCTATTCGGCTCAAAGTCGAGCCCCCTTTTAAGCCAACTGTGACTTGGGATTTCCTGAGGCACGATAAATCCCGACTCTTTCATCTTCTCACTGTCTCCAAAGTCTGGGAGCATCAAGTCTGACTGTTTTTTCTGGAATTTGTTTAAAGCAATGTTAGTTAGTAACAATTTATATACATGTAATGATTTAGTTAGAGGTGTCTTTGTTGTAGAACGTTACCTTTACAAGATGTGCCATTGGATCCCCCCATCTAAGTCTATCCTTCATCATCCTATCCAAATCTGGATCATCTCTGAAAACACAACATTCGCGTCACAGGTTTACTATTAGATTTTAAAAAAATAAACAACATAACAATAATTAATAATTTATGAATATCACCGAAGCCAATTCAGCTATGCTGAAAGCACAAAGGAAATGCTGCCGATATTTGACCCTCCTCCACAGCCATAGGCGAGAAGCATACTGAATAACTGAGGTATTGAGGTAATGTTATTGTAGTTTTGTTGTCTAAGAAAAAATACAGCACAATAACCAGCAATGGATGTTCAATTAGCAGAATGAAGTAGCAACCGTGACTTTTTTACACGTCGTCATATACTCATATATATCATCTCTTATAAAATTCGAAGCCAAATAGAGACGCAAAATATAGCGCTCTATCATGAATTAAAACATTTACCATCAGATATTCTAAAGCATACGCAACAAAGCTTTAAAAATCCATGCTTGCCATACTTTGAATATTTTCTTGTTGTTTTTACTTCAAAATATACTTTTCCGCAAAAGCATCAGCTATTGTGCATCTATATACAGTGAGCATGGACCAGCATTGGAAGTCCAGAAAGGGCTGCATTTACCCAAACTAAGAACTAAAAATAATTTACATGGATTAGAGTTTTTTTTTTATAAACCTAAATTTGAACTACCTGCTTGTAGACAATTAAGCATGATCCGTGCAAAAATCTTGAATTCTATGTTAAGAGTCAATAATTCATAAGAAATATAGGATATACCTGGACCGTGCAAATGGTTTAGCCTTCTCAAGTTCCAGCTCATGCAGCCCTGCTTCAGCTTCACGTTTCTGAGCCAAGCCCTTACCCCATTCCAACTTCTTGTCCACCTAGTCAACAAAAGACAGGTATGTGTAAATATTAATCACCCTGATAAGAAAAAAAAAATCAAATTACGATATAGGTCTAAAATGAAACTCAATGTTGCTCTGGATCAGGGGACAAGGCTATTTTAAAAATAAATAAAAAATTATATGATTCAGGTCTAAAATGTAGCGTGGAAGAGTCATGGAACCTCGACATCCAGAGAAACTGGAAATCCTATAAATGTGAGCAATTTGACTGCAGTGGTTTACTAAAATTAAGAAGTATATACCAGCCTCCCGTGCACAGAATATTATAAACATTAAACATGATATCAAACAACATATCCATCCAACACTCTCAAAAGGAGGCTAATTACTCGAACTCGGCTTCCAGTGACGGAACGAGGTGAGTCTAAGCGCATCGAGCACACCTATCTTGTGACATAATTTCGTGTTTTGGTCTGCAATGAAAGTGTTCAAGTGTTGTGTCATGCCAGAACGAGTTTCTAGTCGACAAGCAAGGCGCATTCAAAGTAAAGTGTTAAAGTAACATAGGAAAAAGAGAGGGAAGGGAGTCAACGAATCAAAAATAACAAAAGATGGGGAGAGCACATAACAGATGAGAGAACATGCAGAAGACTTGCAGAAAGTATGCACACAAATCATGCAAGTAAGAAAGAAGTAGAGAGCGTTGCAAGAGAATGTTTTTGCTCAACAAATTCAGAATCACCCAACTGAACATTTAGCGCAAGATAACATCTCATCGTCTCGTATTGTTACTCTAATGTCGAGAGTCAGAACATTATGCTCCAATGGCAACCTTTCTCAAAAGCATATAATAACAGATGAGCCACAAAATAAATCTGACTACCTTGGGTTTTTCTTGTTTCTTGGTCAACTTTACATATTCATCCTTAGATACACGTTTGCCTGCAATCAAGTGTTTATTGTTGTTAACAAAAAATACATTGAAAAATGATCAAGATTGAGATCTATGCTACAATTGACGTAAACAAGGCCAGAAAGAATAACTAACCCTTGACCCTATATACTGGTTCAGCACCCTGCCCACTAGCAGAAGCATCCATTTCTTTGAATCTGAGACGTTGACGAATTGAAAGATATTAGCAAATCGACTAGATATGATACTTAAGTAATGTTTCTAGGCTGTAAATCCTCTTATCTAGCTCAAGCCAAAACGAATAATGCTGAACAATTACGCAAACATACACTACACCAGTATTCACGGACTTTCAACACACTTTTTGAAAAACCGCGAGGTGGCTATTCCTAGTAAAAGATTATCTAACATTTTAAGGAATGTTACTACTTACTAGAAATCCCAATTCTATCTTAAGGACGAATAAGGCAAGAAAACAATAAGAACAAATATAAAAGCATAATCTACTAATTACATTTACCTCGACCATTCATCCTTCTTTATTTTAGCAATCTCTTCACTGACGTCTTTTCCCGTGATTAAACCTGTTTTTTTCTCCATGGTCTTTTTTCTCGGTGGAGAAAGATCTTCTTTAGAAATATGCCGTGACCTATTATCATGTGTATTAATTGTATCAATTCCCTTCCGGCCTTTCCTTGGAGGCGAAAGATCTTCTGACCCTCTTGAATCACTTGACTTAAAAGGATGCCCTCGTCGGGGAGGGGAAAGGTCATTTGCATCAGAAACCGACCTCTTCCTTGCAATTACAGTTGGAGGAGAGGTCTGACTCCGTCCCTGGCGACGGGGAGGGGATAAGTCACTGTTGTATCCAGCATCTAAAGCATTATTATTGGGCTCAGGTGAGGGTGAATCATAACGTCTGCCATGCTTTCGTGGTGGTGATAAATCCACTATACTGTTTTTCAAGGACTTTGACTTAAGCTGAGGTGATGGAGAACGATTTGCCCTTCGACGTTGTCGTGGTGGTGATAAATCAGAGACATCTCTCCCACCACTAGGCGATGGTGAAAGGGAGTCATTACGTCGCCGACCTTGTCGTGGTGGTGATAAGTCACTATCCCCATTAATAGAATCTGAAGGGTTCCTTCCAGCCTCTGGAGAAGGCGTGTCAAACCTAGCTTTCTTGTTGCGGGGCGGCGAGCTATCAGACCTTGCATTAGCAGAGTCTGAACACTTTGCTGTATCGGCGACCGAAACCCAACCACTACCATCTTCAGAAATTTGATTATGAAAGCCCTTGGCTTTAAGTAGTTCCATCTTCTTCATGAACTTGACATTGATGTCTTCATCAACTTGTGGCTCCCCATCTGGAAAAGAAAAATCAAATGAGCAACATAAATATATATCAGACATAGTCACATACGAAGTACTCCGTACTTCACAGGCCGGAGAAAATAGTCATAAAATCATAAATTCAGTAGATGCTAAAATTTTACCAGGCTCATCTTCCTCCTCCTCCTCAAGGTTGACGGGCTTTTGCCATACCGGATCTTCATCCACAACAAGTACCCCAGTAGCAACAGTTTTGGGCTTCTTTTTCTTTCTTTTTCTCTCCTCATTCTCATTGTTTTCATATTTCTTCAGGTATTCTTTCAATGAAGTAGAACCAGACGCTTTTGTCACCATAGTAAAGATCAAGTGTTGCAATCAAACCTAAGAAAAAAAAGTGTACACACAGAGTCAATGTATTGCTGAAACGAAATACTTAACTGATAGCGTATTCATTGTTACACATGCTAATCAAGATCACAGTTCAGAAGCCAAAACAATGAACACCAAAGTTTGGATCCACTCTAAAGCTCAACTTAACGACCACTAGTTAGCAAACTAGCTAGACAAAAAACAAAAACTGCGTGAAGCCAGTAATACATACTCCCTATGTCCCGGTCATTTGTTTACCTATTCCATTTTGGGGTGCCCGAGTAAATAGTTTACCTTTCTACTTTATGAATGCCTTTGATGGGCAATTTGATCCTCCGCACTCAATTTTCTCAACTTCTCATCTAGTAATTGATCTCCCTCCTCTTTCATTGGTCTTTGTGCCAAAACCAAAGGTAAACAAATGAGTGGGACGGAGGGAGTAACAAATTAACAATGTACACAAACCAGGGGCGGATCCAGGATTTAAGTAAAGGGGTGCCGCATTAAGAAAAAAATTGCGGACAACATTTGTACATTAAATTCTTATATCGTCAATACATAGTAATATAAGTATCCTAAGATAAGTATCCTAAGTTCAATACAATAGAGGCGTAGAAATTACACAGAAACCTTCCTCTTAACAGAATAGGTCCTTATTTTTCTGATTAAACAAGGCTAACAAAGGTAGATGCCAACCACATAAGTATCCTAAGTTCTAAGTTAAAGATGGTACACGGTCGCAACTCGCAAATGACACTCATCTTCATCCAACTCACAATCTTAATGGCAACTATATGTAGTAATTTATAAGCTGCAAGAGCTTGGCGCATTGGACTAATGAATTCATAACTTGAAGAGAACTCAAAATACAAACCAGCCTTCTTTCCTCATGTCACTTAGATCGCGCAAACTAATTCCCCTGAAAAAGCCGTTGGTCGAATAAGAATAACATCATCCTAAGAAAACTTGAGATGATCACAGACGAGTAAATTTGATTGAGGCTGCATCAAATCTCTGAAATTATTCAACATAACCTCACAGCACTAGGCTGCTACTCTAAACTGATGATCACAGACGAGTAAATTTGGTCGAGTAAATTTGAATGTTTGCACGAATTAGTCGGTGGTCGCTATAACTTTCTATGTATTGACGTGTTTAATGACTTCTGACTCCAAAGATATGCTAAGGTATTCTTTTTCATCATCAATCATTCAATATACAATCAAACAATATTAAAATCGAAATTAATTGCTAAGTGAGACTAGTGAGTGATTTAGGGTTTGAGAGAAATGGGATAATTAACCAACTAATCAATCTAAACTAACACAAATTTACAATTACACAAATAGATAAATAAATTAACAAATTAATAAGAACAAATTTGGGATTTAGGTTTTGGGGAACAAATTAATCGAATTAATCAAACTAATAACAGTAGTAAGAACAAATTAATCAAACTAATAAGAACAAATTAATCGAATTAATCAAACAATCAAGAACAAATTAATCGAATTAAACAAACTAATAAGAACAAATACCTAGGCAAGTACTCGAGTAAGCGGCAGACGATAGATGGAGTGGTGGACCGTGGAGTGTGGATGGCCGGAGGTAAGGAGGAGGCCGGCGGTGAGGTGGTAAGTCGACGGCAGGTGGTGGTTGAATTTGGGATGTAAGTTTTGTTTTGTTTTATTTTGTGTACAATGTTTGAATTGTTTGTCTTTCTTCCCCCCATCCATCCAACGCCCCTAAAACACAAACATTATTAACCAAATTTCGGAAATGCGATCATTGTATACAACTTGATAACTTATCATCAGAATAGTGAATACTTATAAGTTATCACGGCCTACGGAATCAAGACTAAAAATCATACAAAACCAAAACAAGGCTACCAAATCCATTGAGGACTTTCGACAAACATGTGAAAGGCAACACTTAACGCATTGCTCAGCTAAATTCACCGAACCCGATACAAATTCAGTTCAAATTTGAATGAATATTAATCAATTACTAATCAAACATCAAATGATAATATAGAAATTACAAGTATAAATAAAATCAAAAAAAAAAAAAAAAAACGGAAAAATTACCAGAAGAGATTTGTGTTAGTAGTTGTGGAAGTAATTAACGCCGAAAAAGCGATAACCGATCAACGAACAAGTGTTGGAGCTGTTGTCGTTTCAAATTAATTTAGAAATCAAATTAGGGATTTTTTTGGAGAGGGGAGCAGCGCCAATGGAGAAGGATCAACACTTGAGAGTCGGGACGTATTACAGTTTACTCCGTCTAATTTTTGCTTGCGATTTTCGAGTTCTATTTTTAATTTCTCTCTTATACAATTATACGGATTATTATATATCTCTATCTATCTATCTTATTAAAGAAAGTTTTTTTCGAGCGATTTTAGAAAATCCAATTTTTGCAAACTATCTAATTACATTAAAATAAATTATAGAATATAAACATTCATCTTACATAACATATAAAACAAAGTTGAGTACTCCTTCGATCCAGATAAACGGTAACTTGCTTTATCGCTTTATCACACTTCACGAGGCATACACGTTTTGCAACGTGAATATCTATAGTTACACATTATTAAAAATTATAAAAATTTGATATTCTTATAACATTCATGACGATAAATCAAACAAGATCTCACATGACTATATTTTGTCTTATAGATTAAGAATAATATCAAAGATTCCCTATGACCCTAAATAGTGCAAAAAAGCAAGTGTTACCATTTGTCTGGATCGGAGGGAGTATAAGAGTAACTCTATATTTTTCCAATAGTTTGCTTCGAAGACAAACTCCCATTAGACATTAATTCATTATTGATGCCATTACAAATACTAAATAGTCAATGATTGTCGTAGTCGTTCTCACACAATGCTTCTTTAACAAACTATTGGACATCTTCTCATTAAAAACCCGAACTTCAGTTTAACCCAAAATAAACCACACTAATACCCTCCTTTTCTCAAAATGCACCAAGTAACTGACTCCCTGTTAGTTAGGTCAACCTTTTCCCAAAAAAAAAAAATCACTAAAAACAATATTACTCCTAATCTCCTTCATCACCGGTATTTACAGAGAACAAATCAATTCAACCCTTTGTAATGAACCTGATTTAGTCAAACTATCCACATCAGCATATGAAGTCCACAAGCTGTAGAAAGTTTGTTACAATAATCAGTTAGTTTGTTAATAAGGGTGTTGACAATTATAAATAGAAGTCAACATCATTTCTACAAATTCATTAATTTTCATAATAACTTCTCTCACTAAATCTCTCTAGATTCTTTGTAGTCATTTAGCTGTAGAATTCGGTTACATTGTAATCTTGCAATTGTAATCATTCTTCAAGCTAATACAAATCAATAATTCCTCAAAATCCTCGCAATTTAGGTTTTAACCCTAAAATTGAATTTCCCCAATTTGATGGTAGTAATGCGGTTATTGGTCAAGAAATGCAATCGATACTTTGAATTGTGTAAAATCCCTAACAATCAGAAAGCAGATTTGGCCTCTTTGTATGTGGTTGGAAAGGCAGAATCTTGGGTTCATAGCTACATGACAGTTAGGGCAAATATTGATTGGAATTATTTTGCTATGGATTTGTGTGTTAGATTCAAAGAAGCAATTGATAGTAATGTTGTTGAGGAATTTAATAAGCTCTCTCAAGTAGGGTCTTTAGAAGACTATCTTGATACTTTTGAACACCTTAAAGGATTGATGTTACAGAGGAAAAGACGGTTACCTGATCAGTATTTCTTGGATAGCTTTGTGGGGGGATTGAAACCTGCAATTAAACCATTTGTTAAGGCATTCAAGCCTGGTTCATTAACTGAAGCAGTGGAGTATGCTAGGTTACAGGAAGAGACGATTTCTGCAACTAAAAATATAAACAAACCATTGCTCAAAAAACCACCCCAAATGAGACCAAATTACACATTTTTTCAGTCTCAATACAGGCCTAGTTCTTCAACATTCCAGAGATATGACAATAAAACCATCCCACCAACCCAGAATTTCCAAAGAAATAATAACAATGTTGTTCCTTTTAGATCAAATACCAGAACTAGACCACCTTTACCTGTTGATGTGGAGGAAAGGAGAAGGAAAAACCTGTGTTTTTATTGTGATGAGCTGTTTACACCAGGTCATAAATATAAGGGTCAAATGTATAAGATTCAAATTGTACCCATAGATAGTGAGGATGATGGAAATGCTTGGTGTGATGATAATTTGATGGAAACTGAGGACAGTGAACCACATGAAGTCTTAGAAGAGAGCTTAGAGGAACAACCCTTAATATCCCTTAATGCCATTTCTGGAAACAACTCATTTCAGACAATGAGGGTGACAGGGAAAGTGAGGTCTCATTCAGTTCATATCTTGGTGGACTCAGGAAGTACACATAACTTCCTGGATGAGGCAGTGGCAAGAAAGTTGGGGTGTAGGCTTGTCAATACTTGTCCATTAGAGGTGAGTGTGGCCAATGGAGATACCATCGTCACCACAAAAATGTGCAAAAAGTTTAACTGGCAGCTTCATGGTGTGGAGTTCCTTGCAGATGTCATGATTGTGCCATTAGGAGGGTGTGAGATGGTGTTGGGTGTGCAATGGTTGGCCTCTCTAGGGCCAGTCAGTTGGGATTTTGACAAATTAAGAATGGAGTTTGTTTATAAAGGAAAAAGGGTGGTGTTGAGAGGGATCACAAGAGGAGAATTACAGTGGGTGTGTGAGAAAAAAATTTCACAAGCATGCAAGGGAGGACAATTATTTGCCTTAGATGTACAATGCAAGTTGGTAGAGGGGCAGAAAGTTGAAGTAGAAAAGCACAACACTCCAGAATGTATTAAGGCAGTCTTGAAAGAATTTTATGATGTGTTTGCTGAACCAGATTATCTACCACCACATAGAGGTTATGATCATAAAATACACCTCACTCCAGGAATACTACCAATTAATGTCAGGCCTTATAGATATCCCATCATTCAAAAAAATGCAATTGAACAAATAACCAAAGAAATGTTGAATAGTAGAGTTGTAAGGCATAGCCAGAGCCCATATTCATCTCCAATGGTCTTGGTAAAGAAAAAATATGGATCTTGGAGACTGTGTGTGGATTATAGAGAGTTAAACAAAAGCACAGTGAAAGATAAGTTTCCAATTCCTGTTATTGATGAGCTTTTGGATGAATTGCATGGGTTTACTATTTTTTCAAAAATAGACCCGAGAGCTGGATTTTGACAGATCAGAATGCACAGTGAGGATGTCCAAAAAATAGCTTTTAGAACTCATGAGGGTCACTATGAATTTCTAGTAATGCCTTTTGGCCTTACTAATGCACCTTCCACTTTTCAAAGTTTGATGAATGAAATCTTTAAACCACACCTGAGGAAATTTATTCTTGTGTTCTTTAATGATATTTTGATATACAATCCATGTGACACCCCGCGATAAAGCGGAAGACATAACTAATAAATTAAAGCGGAATTTGTGATATTTTAAAAACTTTTAAATTACTAGTTAAAGATTAACATGCGGGTGCCAAAAACGAAATGAAACAAATACAATAATAGGCCAAATAAGGTTATTACAACCCAAGTCTAGAAGGCGGGGAAAAGATAACCCACGAATAAACAAATAAAGAGTTTCTAAACTAGAAACTAAGGTCCAAGGGTTTAGTTCTCGCTAACCCACACGTCTTCCCCCACGTAAGAATCTTCACAACCTGTCATTCATGTAAACATGAACGCCACAGTCAGTGGGGAGTAACTCAAGGTCCTCCCAGCCACAATATGTCGAAATGAACACAACAAAGAACTAAAACAGGTAAATCATGTAAGATACTTACAAAGGATGTGAATATCAAGTTTATATGTAAACAATACAATCATATGAGATGGATCAAGATAGATAACATCAGCATAATAAAGATTCGACTAATCATGTGAGACAACTAAATAATATGAAAGACAAGAATACGATCATTCATGCAAAAGCACGCATTTCAAGGAATTACAACATAGATATGAGATTAGAATCCGAATCATGTGAGACAGTTAAGTAAGGGATCAATCAATGCAAAATACACGAATAGAAACCGTAGCCATTACTTGGAAAACCACTTAGCAAACATTGCACGGACGTGGCTAATAATGTCACATTCATACTTATGGCTTGCATCTCACCATAAGAACGGATGGGAACATCAATCCCGGCGATCATATCGCAACTAGGGGGCTTATAGCTCACCCCTAATATCCAATAGGACCAAGACAACAACACAAGGCATAACTCTTACCTTAAAAGACAAATACCAATATCTATAACCAAGCAAGACCTTTACTACTCATATATCAAAATATAATTCCCCTGGTAGGACGACAATGGTACTCCCAAGAGTCGGTCTAGTCTAAATCGCCGACTCTCGGGGCGAAACGGTCCCCGATTCGACATGCGGCGAAAGTCCGCATCCAAGACTCGATCGACGAACGGAAGTCGAGAACCCACAATCGGCGAAATAAAATCCAAAGAGGCGGAAAATATGAGCTAAACCCACAATCGGGAGAACAGTCAGAAAGAGGCGTAAAGACAAGTCAAGCAAAATGTATAGCATAAAGGCATTGTCACCAGAATACGATATGAGGTAACCCGCAATCGGCAGAACAATCCAAAAGGGGCGGGAAAAACATAAATCAACCAACTCCCGGCAGAACGGCACGAGAGCGGCGTAAACCAATACTTGGCAGAACGGCACAAGTGAGGCGTAAAGATATATCAAGCGTGTAAGATAGCATTATGACCTTTTCACAAGAATACGACTCAACCAAATAAATATTTATAATAGATCTTTCATACTTGTATTAAATTAATAAATATCTCATTTCATAATTTAACATGCCGGTTGAATATAACAAGCGATAATGAATAATTTACGTTATATGGAATATACAGGATAAAATGTGACCAATACAAGTGACTCGTTTATGAGCCCAACAAATAAGCCATAAGAAGCCCAGTGAATTAGTCCATTTAGGTCCGACATGTAAAACACAATTAGTCCATCATATAGAGCATATTAAACCCAACAAATAGAACATAACAAACCCAATCATTGAATTATAAGGAATCCAACAAAATAAGTATGTGAAGGAGCGATATTAACTATTTACGTTATAAAATTCGAGACGGGAATTTAAACGATTCACACACACCAAATTTGGCGCCGAATGCACTCATAATATGAGTGCGGCCCAATAACTACAAGTCAAGCCCAACAAATAGGATATGTCAAGCCTAACTAATAGAAAGTAATAAGCCCAATCGAGGAATATGACGAGCCCAAAGGAATAAGTATAATAAGTCCAATTAGGCTAAGGTATATCAACATAAAAGGAAAACAAAGGGAGATGGGAACATAAGGTATCCATGCCCCTACCCGAGTCCACCTCAAAGGCAGCCAGTCCGTGGCCACACACTAGCCCACGGCCAGCCACAACCCACCATCAACAACCCACCTAACCATCCCTGCACGACTGCCCTAAACCGACCATACACAGCCACAAAACCGCCCCAAAACAGCCATTACAGCTGCATAAAAACGAGCCAAACACAGCCCGATTCAAGACAACCTTACACACGAATCTAGGAGTATAAACAAGATGGAATTTCCGAGTAACAACCAAATACGTTCGACATATATAAAACCAGCTCAGAACTGCTCTGAAAGACCACAAATCATTCCATATTTCAGCTCTACAAGTCACACTTTCCACGGCCAAAGAACCGAGAATAACACACTATTCGACTCTAACTTTTAAACGGAATTAAGAGCAAAACTGAGACGGAAACAAACACAACTAGAACGTGAAGAATAATCATCAAATTCATCCTAATAATACTCGAAAATATCGTGAGAGCAGGCCATACAAGACGGGTATACATTATCAACAATTAAAGAATCAAACTTTACGACAAAGGAGTATAAAAACGAGTTGAAGGGATGGAATATCGACTCATTGTCGAGTAACCTATCACCGTTACCTTATAACATCTTTAATAGGCATGATTTCGACGCAAAAATTATACCGAGTTGTCAAGCTTGCACCTAGACACGAAGACGAAGGAAATTAGCGCAAGATTCGAGCCTTAAGAAGGATGCCAGTAGCGAATTTGGACGAAAGTAGAGACCTTTCTTACCTCAAAAGATGAAGAACGAATAGGGGAAGCTAATGGTGTAAGAATTAGGGGATTTGGTTGAGAAATAAGGGAGGAAATGGGGGATGAGGATGACGGAAATGGTGGTTGGTTGTTGCTGTCGTTTTCGCTGTTGACGCTACAGGTAGAGCAAAAAGAAGAAGAAGAAGGAAGGTGGGAGTGGAACACGGTATTACTACATCCACACAATGTATTAGTATTAATAATAATAATATATAATAATAATAATATATAATAATAATAATAGTACATATGATAGTATATATTAATAATAATAATAGTAAAAGAATTATAATACATGTAAAGGAGATATTTAGAGGTAGGGTGTAAGAGGGTAGGTGAATGTGTTGTTGGTTTTTGGTTGGTCCGGACTACAGTAGGTACAAGGTAAATGTGACGGTCTATAGCAGACGGAATAATGTCTCGAGCTTATTTTAACTTGAGACGGAAACTAATATTATCACTGTCACTATTATTAATGTCCGACTAAAAATACGTATACATTTATTCTAATATAATCTACGCCTCAAAAATGTAATTTAATAATACGTATTTTTATGAAAATGAGCTTTTATATAATACGTTTATAAAAATCGTGTTTGAGATAAAATTAATTAAATAGAATAATTCAAAATTATAAAATAAAGTAATCAAACGGTTTAATAAATTTTGGATGTCAAAATGGGAAATTCGCGGTGTTACAGTCCAACCATTTAAACACACATGGAACATGTAAGAATTGCCTTGAGTGTGTTGAGAAGCCACACCTTATATGCAAAAGAGAGTAAATGCACTTTTGGGATGCTTAAGGTAGATTACCTAGGACATGTTATTTCAGCACAAGGGGTTGCTAATGACCCTTCCAAAGTCAAGAGCATGATGGAGTGGCCTGTTAAGAAGCCACACCTTATATGCAAAAGAGAGTAAATGCACTTTTGGGATGCTTAAGGTAGATTACCTAGGACATGTTATTTCAGCACAAGGGGTTGCTAATGACCCTTCCAAAGTCAAGAGCATGATGGAGTGGCCTGTTCCAAAAACTATCAAGGATTTAAGAGATTTTTTGGGATTGACCGGGTATTATAAGAAATTTGTAAGACATTATGGCATAATAAGCAAACCAATGAGCAATTTTTTGAAAAAAAAAAGGTTTTTCATGGACTGAAGAGGCCACTGTGGCATTTTGAGAACCTCAAAACAGCAATGTGTCAAGCTCCAGTCTTGGCACTATCAAATTTTGCAGAAATCTTTGCGGTAGAAACAGATGCCTCTGACTTGGGCATTGGTGTTGTGCTAACTCAGCAAGGTCATCCCATAGCATTCCTTAGCAAGGCCCTTGCAATGAAACACAAGGGTTTATCCACATATGAAAAAGAATTGCTGGCTTTGGTGATGGCAGTAGACAAATGGAGACTATATCTGACTGGGAGGCATTTTATTATTAGGACTGATAATTTCAGTCTAAAGTATTTGTTGGAGCAAAAGATTACAAGCTCATTTCAGGCAAAGTGCTTACCTAAACTGCTGGGACTTGACTATGAAATATTGTGCAGAAAGGGAAAAGAAAATTTAGTGGCAGATGCTCTTTCAAGAGTAACTAGAGGAGAATTGATGAGCATGGTTCTAACTCAGGTCAGATCAGATTTGATGCAAAGGATTCAACAAAGCTGGACACTATCAGACTGTGAGCAAATGATTCAGGCTCTTGCAAATGATCCTTCTGCCCAGAGTAAGTTTAAATGGCAGGACAACCAGTTCACAAGGAAAGGAAAGCTGGTGGTGGGTCCATATGTAGGCCTAAGGCATGAGCTATTAACATGGATGCATGGGTCAGCTGCAGGGGGTCATTCGAGCATTCATGGAACTTACATGCGAGCTTCTGCAGTATTTTATTGGAAAGGTATGTAAAAAGAAATAAGGAACCTAATCAGACAATGCAGGTTTTTCAACAAAATAAGCCTATATTACAAGCCCTTGCTGGGTTACTCCAACCATTACCAATTCCAGATGCAATATGGGTAAATATTTCCATGGATTTTATAGAAGGATTACCCAAATCACAGGGAAAAGACACTATCCTGGTGGTGGTAGACAGACTTAGCAAATATGCTCATTTTTTACTATTGTCTCACCCATTTGATGCAGTTGCTGTTGCCAAGGTTTACCTGGAACAAGTTTTTAGATTACATGGGGTGCCTAAGACCATTACCAGTGACAAGGATAAAGTCTTCTTGAGTAAGTTCTGGCAAGAGCTATTTAGAATGTTGCAAGTGGAGCTGTTACTATCTACGATTTACCACCCACAGACGGATGGGCAAACAGAGGTTGTAAATAAATGTTTGGAGACCTACTTGAGATGTATGACTGGGGAGAGACCTAAAGATTGGGCAGCCTGGATTCCTTTAGCAGAATGGTGGTATAATAACAATTTTCACTCCGCCATTAACACCACTCCATATGAGGTGGTATATGGCCAACCCCCTCACCCGCACATTCCTTTTTTCAGCGGACACAGTCCAGTAGCTACTATGGACAGAAGCCTAAGCTGCAAGGGAAGAGTGTATATCAATGCTGAAATTTCATCTGAAGAGAGCTTAAGACAGAATGAAACATCAAAGTGATAAGCATAGAACTGATAAAGAATTTATCAATGGTGACTGGTTCTTGTGAAGTTGCAACCCTATAGGCAACAGTCCTTAGTTTATAGACCTTATCACAAACTGGCTCCTAAGTATTTTAGCCCATTTCATGTGATAGCTAAGAAAGGAAATGTGGCATATGTGCTGCAACTGCCTACCCATGCTAAAATACATCCAGTGTTTCATGTATCCCAATTAAAAAGACACCATGTCCCTCCTCCTGTTACAGTTTTAGTGCCGACAATTGATGGGAACATGCAAATACAAGCAGAACCTATTGCTGTGTTAGAAAGGAAGATGGTTAAGAAAGGGAACAGGGCAGTAGTATATGTACTCATACACTGGTCCAATGGATCAGTAGCTGATGCCACATGGGAATCCTATGAAGATATGGAGAAAAGGTTTCCTGATTTCAGCTTAAATGGCACTTGAGGACAAGTTTTTGTTAAGGGGAATGAACTGTAATGAACCTGATTTAGTCAAACTATCCAAATAAGGAAATGAAGTCCACAAGCTGTAGAAAGTTTGTTACAATAATCAGTTAGTTTGTTAATAAGGGTATTGACAATTATAAATAGAAGTCAACATTCATTTCTACAAATTCATTAATTTTCATAACAACTTCTCTCACTAAATCTCTCTAGATTCTTTGTAATCATTTAGCTGTAGAATTATGTTACATTGTAATCTTGCAATTATAATCATTCTCAATCTAATACAAATCTTTCGATCTTCATCCGAACTCTTTCTCTGGTTTGAGTTCTAGTGATGGATCTGCCTCGTGGAGCTTTCTTTCCGGATTAATCCCTGAAGATCGTTACACCCTTTACCTTCATTTCCTTCAACCCCCTTTCTCCATCATCACAAGTCTCCTTCAGTCCTTACAGAGAGCAAAACAATAGTTCAATACTCATAAATCTCATCAATTCGATTCAGCTAATTACAAAAAATTGGGATCAATTTCAAGCATCAAACCTTAATTTGACAAATACCCACAGATTTAAAACTAAAAATTCAATCTATACAAAACAAATCAGTACCCAAAAAACCCATTGATTCAATTCAACTAAGTACAACAAATTTGGATTAATTTCAAGCATCAAACTCTAATTTGACAAATACATATATCTAGTTACAATTACAAAAAAAAACAAAAAAAGATAAAGATGCTTAGTTTATTAATCAACTATAATGATTGATAATTAATAGGGTAAGATCGCCAATGGTTAGGGATAGATCAATAAATGGGGGAAACTTAGTCACTGCGGATTTGTCTAAGACCCCTCAGCTCTATCGTGAGGTTATGGTTATGGCCGCCAAAAGTGGATTGACTGGGATTGAAGTTGTTGATGGGGGAAATGATATTGGCTTCCGACGCCGGAGTCGGGATTCGAGTGAGGGGATCGGGTTTTGGGAGAGGGGCTTGGAAGGTTTCTATAGCTTAGGGGGTCTTGTTAATGGAGTCGTAAGAATTATGAAACTAATTCTATTATCTTGAAATTGATAGTGTTGGGATCGTTTTGTTGGAAAATGTGTCCTCAACAATAGTACGATCACATGATTTAATATCATAATTAAATCTCATATAAAGAATACGTAAGGGATGATTCAATTATATAGTCAACTGATCAACATTAATCGGTAACGATTGGCTTGCTAGAGTTTGACGTTACTGTCATGGGACGGTGGTGGTCAGTTGATCCCTTAAGGTCACACCTAAAGGATGATGCCCTTATCTGTAAAGTTGATTAATTGTATGATGATACAAGTTAATCAATTCCTTAAAATTGAATAATTCACTTGTGAGAGAGAATATTGATATCTTATTATATTCGGATTAAATAAGATTTATTTTAGTAATTGAAATACTTTATTACTAAAATTGTTTATTGTTTGTGAAACAATAGAGATGAGAATGAATGGTTAATTATAATTACAAGATGTTGTGAATTATAATTATATGACCCATTTTATTTATGTGATCAAGTATCACTAGTCAATTTATTGTATATAATTTAATTAATTTATAAAATGATATTTATGTGATAAATATGCATTAAATTAATTAATAAAATATAACATACTACATGTGACATATTGTGTGACAATTGACAAAATAAAATGGTAGTCCATTTTATATAAGTGAACCGAAATGTAGAGGGTTTAGTGGATGGTGGTGATTTATTTTAATAAGCTAAAATAACATCATCATGACACTACTTACCTAGCCTTACATGCATAAGGTTTTGATAAGAAAAAAAGGGAAAAGTGAAAGACCATATATTGGTCCTCCCACACACCCAAAGCCGTGACCCTCCTTTACATATGGAGTGGGTGTGCTCTATGTTTACTAGTGTATTATTCATTTCATTATCTCATCTTATCATTCATACACATTTCTCTTCCATAATTCATTTTTCTCTAAAAACTTGAGAAATGATGATCTAATTTGTTCAATGAGATTACTAATATTATTAGTGTAATATATAAGTATTAGTAATCAAATTTAAGGTAAACTACTAAACAAATATCTAGCACATATTATTTAGTAGAGATAAGGGATAATATTGGGTGCAATCAAGAGGAGTGGCTTCTATACTTGGAGTGTTTGAAGGATCATCCTAATACTCATCATAGCTCAAGAACAAGTGAAGGTAGGAGACCTTACTTGTGCCCACAAAACCGAAATTAACAATGTAAGGGACATCGTTTTCTTATAAATCTCTTATTTTGTTATGCATGCATTAGATCTAAAGAATAAATAATTAAGAAGTTAATTAGTTCACTATTATAGGAGTCTAATAATAGGTATATGAACCTAACAAGTGGTATCAGAGCATATGATGTTGCATGCATAATCGGTTATTGTTTTTCCGAGTTAAAATGTTAACATATAAAACTAAAAATTTGTGATTTATATGAGTAAACCATGAAATAATTATGCATGTTATATATTCTGGTCCTAAAAAGTTTTTAGGTCATTTTTATGATTTATGGAAATTTTTTGCTCAGTTTAAGGATTTTTGGTCATTTTATTACATTTTTATGACTAAAATGGGAATTAAAATGCTAAAAATAGTTAAACTACGTTTCTGACCTTGAAACTTTTATATGTCCTCACATGCATATTTTACAAGTTGTGTGTAAAATCTCGTATTAATTGGATTAATATTGCATGATTTATGATTTTTATGAGATAAAAATGGATTAAAAGAGGTAAAATGGTTAAAAATACTTAAACTTCGAACCAGACCATGAAAATTTAATATATTGTCACATACATTATTTACACAGTGTATGTAAATTTTGAGATAAAAAGATCTCATTTTGCATGATTTATGAATTTTTAGAGTAACAATGGCATAAATAGTGACTATTTTAGCATAAATAGCTAAAATGAATTACATGGCATGAGAAAATTATTTTTGGTTGCATAAATATCCTAATTATAATATATAAAGTTGTAAAATTAATGGGAGTAATTTTTGGATACTTTAGATGTTTTATGAGATAAAACCGATAAAATGCAACTATATTTTCTCAAAATTAATTCGAAAATTTTAACCATGATTTTTGACATTATGAGTGTCATGGAAATATTCCAGAATGTTAAAAAATTTAAAATTCAAATTTTGAAATTATTGTAATTTAATTTGGATTTATTTCATATAAATGATGATTTTAAGGTCAAAATATGAGCATAAAACTTAAATCAAGTTGAATTATTGTCAAAAATTGAGTGATGACTGATTTTTGAATCCTAAGAGTGTTAGGATAATTAACTTGAGCATAGATGTGATTTAAGTGTTAATTAGTGATTTTAAAAGGTTATTATCACGCATTTCCATAAAACCGGATTATATGTACGACATAAGTTAAATAGGGCAATTTGACACATAATTTGGCATGATAGATACATATTATAATGCTGCATATTTCAATTGTTGAATGTCTTTTATTTATATAATTTTGAATTATGTAATTTTATCTTAGTATGGCCTTAGTTTTAATCGATATTACCCGTAATGAAAGGGAATATTGATTCAGTTGTAATTTAATGTGATCTCGTATCACTTTTATTTTTACTAGTTTTTCCATTTTACAAATGTATAATAGGAATAGCTTTGTATTTTTATTATTATTTGTAATTATGGAGCTTCTTCAAGACGGTGCCATTCAGAAAGGTGATCCGACGAAGACGGTGTTCTTGGGAGGCGTGCCACTTGAAGATTTAAGGGACCAAAGGAGTTGGTTTCCGAATATGTAATATATTATTTGATTTCTATTTTTAGGAAGGCCATACTAGGAATTTATTATTATTGCTTTGCATTTCTTTTAATATGTTGCATGCATTGCCAAATCGCCATAACAACATATGCATATCATATCGAGTCATCGACCGTGTCAATTATAATTATCGTAGTTCACCACTTTAGTTCACTTAAAACGTGATAGATAATAAATTGACAAGACCTCTCACATATAATAATTGAGAAATAGCCTTACCAAATAGTAGAAACCATGAATCCCAATTTCATAAGGGAGTTAAGCCGACATCACCGTAATACAAACCTTGTTACGTTGGGTAAGTGGGTAATAAAATGTTATTACATCGAAATTTGGATTGAGCTCAACGGAAGTATTCGTGACCGTATTCGCATGTGTTCCGGGCTAAAGATGAAAATTAGAGTAATTTTTATCGACCGAGAGTTCTAGAAGTAAAATCGATTAAGAGGTTAATCCACCGAGTTATATTAATAAGGGATGACTCGGCTCACCGTACCCGTATTAATATGAATTTGGATCTCGGAATCATTTATAATAGTTGGGTAGAGGTCACTATATAAATGCAATACTTGTTTACAAGTATTATTAAAACGATAGATGTTTATTAGTTCCTTCACTTCCTATTTTTGTAGTCTAAATCGTTTTTATAATTGCAATGGCAACTCGAATTTCATCTAATAATAATCATACACCGATCACCATTAATTCATGGCTCCAATCATTCAATGAAAAATGCTTCTCGTATATCGACGACCCGATTAGAGTACTACGCTTTAGCATTGGTGAAGATGGGAATCTTTGTCTTTTTACTACTTCTACACCTCCCACTCCCATACTCATGCCCACCTCTTAGGTAAGAGGATCATATGAGAGGAATCTCACAAATTCCAAGATATCCTTGTTTGATGAAACAAGGAGAAATATCAAATTAAGTGGGAGTTCTAGCAAGAGTGTCCTTGCAACTGAAAGGAGTATTGGTATTAATAAAGGAAAGGCAAAGATGGGTGAGAAGCCCAAATCCGATTGTGAATTGGTAGTTGATAGTGAGACTACCACCACCAAAACCAAGAAGGGTGCCCAAATTCTACGACAAATGTCATTATTTTAATGTCATGGGCCATTGGAAGCGTAATTGCCCCAAGTATTTGGAAGATATCAAAGTTGGACTTAATACTCCAAGTGGGAATTGGAAAAGTGGAAAAGCTAAACAAGGGTGATGTGGATCGCCGACAAGGAAATGGAGCTCGGGTAGCCGCCACTTCAAGAGAGATTTATGTACTTGTTTTAGCAAACGACTTTGAGTTGTAATCTACATAATTATTATTATGTACCCATTTTGTCTAAAACATTATTTCCATTTCTATGTTAGACATGAAAGGATTTGTATTTTGTTGAAAATAGACATGGCTGTGAACCATGTCACTTATCTTTATGATATATACAAGTTTTAGACACTTCCAACTCAATCAAAGATATCTTCATAATACAATCCAAAAGACTCATAACTAATAATTCAAATGATTTGTACATTTGGCATTTTTCGATTAGGTTACATAAATGAGAAACACATTAAAAGGCTAGTGATGACTAGATTTTGAACCATTTGATTTATCAATCATATGGAATATGCGAATCTTGTCTCCTTTGAAAAATGATTCGTACTCCATTTAGTGGTAAAGGAACGCGAGCAAGTGATTTGTTAGGACTAATACATGCCGATGTATGTGGTCAAATGAGCATCGCCGCAAGGAGAGGTTATGACTACTTCGTCACTTTTACCGATGATTTAAGTAGATATGGGTATATATTTACTTGATCAAATATTAAGTGAAGCTTTTGAGAAATTTAAAGAATTTCTGAAATGAAGTAGATAACCAATTGCACAAAAGAAGTTAAAGCATTACGATCCGATCGTTGTGGTGAAGATCCAAGTAATGAATTTGATTTATTATATATGGTTTATGACCTTGTGTCACTACCCATAAGATCAAACTAATATGAGTCAGGTTGAGTTGTTAAACTCACTTTTGGGGAATTTATTTTAATCTGGAGGGTCAACCTGGAGATACCTAGAATAGAGAGTCTATTTAACAGTTGACATGGATAAGACTCGTATATAATGTCTGCCGTAAAAGAGCTGGTCTTTTATGAGCTAATGCGCCAGTCTAGAGGAACTCCTAGTACTCCACTATATATATGTTTGTAACTCACAAAGCTATCTCTTAATAAAATAGAGGTATTTCTAAGAGATAGAGTGGGAGTAGATGAGATCGTTACAAATATTTCTTACAGTTAATGAGTTACTTTGTGAAAGTAATGGAACTATAGAGTAGGAGTATAGTTGATCGTCACAAACATGTCTTATAGTTAATGTGTTACTTTGTGAAAGTAATGGAACTATAATCTATAAAGATAGAGTGGGAGTATAGTTCAGTGGGAGTTTTGCGCACATGTCTTGTTGTTAAAATATTGCTTTGCAAAAGTAATGGTATTGTCCTAAATCGACTTTGTTACATACGAGCCATAGCATTACAATCCAAAGATTGTTACTCAAGAATAGATTCACTTAAAGGCAAGGGTCTCCTTAAAGTGAATAGAGCTTTAGAGTACTTAAATCCATAGATTGATATGAAGATGTTAATCAAGATAAATAATGTTAGGAATTGCCGCATTTCATTTTAATGAAGAATGGCAAATGAGATTAAAATTCGCTTTTCTAAAATGCGAATTTAGAGAAGGAAGTGTTTGAAACACAAAACCTTAGATTAATATCTAAGAATCCTAACATATTATGCGTAGCTATATTAAGTGATCACAAGATGGTCTTAAGCTAGCAATAAAGGATTATACTTTTCATTCATATGATAATAGTGCATGGTTTCATTCACACGATTGAAGAATCATGATTATACATGAAGTTAAGTGGGAGCTAGAATTATTTTTCAATGTCTTATATGTTGATAACATATTAATTATTGAGAATAATGTACCAATGCTCTCTTCTGTCAAGAGTGATTGGGAGCTTAGGAAAGGTTGCGATATATTCTAAGATTTCTGAATCTGTGTGAGAGAATATTGGCATGGGGTTAAGAGTCTTATGATGATAAGATATTTCGTATCTGTTGTACATCAACAAGGTTGAATGGGTTATTCATGATGATGAAAGTGAAATTACTATGATGGAGTCATAGTCGTTCACTGAACCTATTAAGTTGTTGACTACATGAAATCGTTTGCTAATGTTTCGGCTATTAGAATGATCATGTATGCCAACAGACACACATGCCATGATGTGATATATGCCTAGGGCATGATGAGTCAATAACAAAATAATTCCCATGATATGGCTTGAGAAAGCCTTAAAGAATAATTGAAGACTTGTTCATATGTTTGGATGATAAACTAAGTTAGGTGTTGAAGGGTTGCACAAACTTTAGTTTCCAAACTTAAAGGGATTTGTTGAAATCATAGGATGTCTTATTGACTAAGGAGTAAGAGACTAAAAAGGTGTTTTAGTTTCGCGCATTGTAAATTCTACAAAAGAATCTAAGTAAATTGTGATAAAATGGTCAACATATGGATTAAGGGTGAATCCCTCTACAAAAGACCTTATCACAAGTTATTTGATAACAGTGGGAGCATCTTTCAAGTTAAAGAGCCCAAGTCTAGTAAGAAGACTAGACAAATACTTAGAGATAAATTCAAGTTATTAGAAATAACATTGAATAGAAGGAAATATCAATTGACAAAGTTGGAACATATGGATATAGGGTATATCCACTTGCCAAGCTTTTATTGCATTTCAACTGGTGTTAATAATACACTAAAGATTATAAGATATGAAGTAGTAATAGTGTATTGACTATTCATATGTGATAATTGAAAGATCATAGATCCATATTAGACACTCTAATAAAAATTAAATTATCTCATAATTTATCATTTAGGTGATCTATGTAACATGCATGCAAATATAAAAGCATGAAAATGAAAGTTTATGGAAAAACAATTTCCTTACATTGATTTTATGGTAAAATGGGCACAAACTAGTTCACCTTACTAGCTTGTTCTTGAGCTTATACCAAATGGATGATCCTCCTTACTAATCTTCAAAGAGAAGATCTCATTCAAGATGCACCCAAGAATTTAACCCAAAAATAATAACAAGTAATTAACTAGAAACTTGTTATTATTATACCCTTGATAATATTTTAATATTACTAACTCTCTTAGTAAATATTAATATGTATACTAACAATCTTAGTAGAGATGTGTATTTATTTTAGAGAGAGGAAGACCAAAATAAATCACATGCAAAGTGTACAAGTGAATGATAAAAATGAACAACAATTTTGGTCTATATGGGGGACAAAACCGGTGGGGTGGAGTGTTAGGTGAGGAAGAGTGTTCAATTGTCTTATATTATTTTATCTTACATCACATGCAAAATCAATATAAGATAACTTATGGTAGTATATAAAGTAAGATGAAATGATTATGTCACTAATCATCCACTACTCTATTTTACACGGTCCGCTTGCCCATTTACGGGTCCATGTTGGTTCTTATATTTGTCGCACAAATACGTATAATTTTATTTTAAACAACGTTTCATGTTTAAATACTTCCATAATTAATTCGTCCAAATCACTCCGTAAATATACGTGTACCACTACACATATTATTTACGTACTAATATTAATCACATTAATCAGTTAGTATAATTTTAGTGAATTAACAATTAATTAACTAAAACCCGTCTCCCAAAATTTATTATTCAATTATCACATAATTAAATAATAACTGCCGTTCCTCGAGTTCGCAACTCGAATTCTCTCTTAAAATAATTGACTAACCTTTTAGTCTACAAATAAAGGGACTAAATAAATTGTATCTGATACAATTAATTAGTTGTCTATTGGGGTTCGTTCCTATAGGTGTGACCGAAAGGGGTCAGTTGATCACCACCGTCTCGCGACAATAACGTCAAACTCTAGTCAGCCAACCGTTATCGATTTACGTTAATCAACTGACGAGGATCAAATAATTAAATATCTGATGATATTCCATTAATGAGATTTATTATGTTAACGCACTATTGTGGAGGACACTAACTCCAACAATCTCCCACTTGTCCGACACAAGGTGTGCGCTACCAATTCTCTTGTCCGTTTTAATCTCCCACTCAATGCAAGGTGTCTTTCAGGTCGCACTTGCACACGAACATATCGTGAGTGGTTTTCTCGATCGGGAGTGTGACTACCTGACCAGAAAATCTCTTATAGATTACTTCCGAGCGTGGCCACGCATTTGTAGTCATTAACTCCTCGAGTTGCCTTGAGATATAGTTACCCAACGTGGGTGGACAATTCCTGTATGCCCTATCTATCCTATTGCACAATACATCTCACCATGACCTAGTAAATGCCCTTTTGGCCTCCTTTCACGGCACGACCTAGGACAAAAACCAAAGTCACTCGGAAACTGCACTTGCTCAGATAATAGTCTCCAGTCAAAAGAATCGTCTCATTAGAAAATCTTAGAGATCCCCGCCACGACTAGGCGTCTATAATAGAACTTAGGGACTCTCTAAATGGTCACTGTCCGGCAAAGTGTCACACACTCTGCCTATGTAATCGACCAGTCATCACATATGACCTTATGGTGTTGAACAACCATCAATCGACTTACAATCTAGTCACTCCAAGACGTCACCTCATTAAGTGACTAGGGACAAAATACAATGTTCATCTTATTCACTTGAATAGTGTTCAACATTGTCTCCACAACCTATTCAGATAAACAAGGTATTTAAAATTTAGTCACACTAAACAAAAGATTCATAAAAGAATGAATGCGAAAACAATGAATGTGATTATCATATATATAATAAGAGATACACTATCCAATTATTACATATCCATAATCCATAGAAAATATGGTACTCGTCTCAATCCCATAGCGACGACATGACCATCATGCTTAGCCTTTGATAAAGGCTTGGTTAAAGGATCAACAATATTATCATCTGTCCCAACTTTACAAATGTCAATTTCCTTCCTTTCCACATAATCTCTAATTACATGGTATTTCCTTTCAAAGTGTCTAGATTTGTTAATAGACTTAGTCTCTTTGGCTTGAAAAATAGCTCCACGGTTATCACAATATAGAGTGATAGGATCTTTGGCGGAATGGACTACTCCCAGCCCCTCCATGAATTGCCTAATCCAAACAGCTTCCTTCGCAGCCTCAGACGCTGCAAGGTACTCAGCCTCTGTTGTAGAATCCGCAGTAACGCTTTGCTTGAAGCTCTTCCAGCAAACAGCTCCTCCATTTAGCATAAACACATAGCCGGATTGGGATTTCATGTCATCCCGATCGGTTTGGAAACTTGCGTCCGTGTAACCTCTTACACGCAACTCAGTTTCTCCTCCAAACACTAAGAACGAATCCTTAGCCCTTCTCAAGTACTTAAGGATGTTCTTTACGGCTATCCAGTGACTCTCACCAGGCTTGGCTTGATAACGAATTGTCATGCTCAAGGCATACGCAACGTCAGGACGAGTGCAAATCATAGCATACATGATAGACCCAACAGCGGAAGCATAAGGTACGGTCTTCATGTGTTCAATTTCCTTAGGGGTGGAGGGAGACTATGACTTGCTCAAAGTAATCCCTTGGACCATAGGTAGAAATCCTCTCTTGGAGTCTTTCATATTGAAACGGTCAAGAACTTTGTCAATATAAGCTTCTTGACTCAATGCTAGTATCCTTTTGGACCTATCCCTATAGATCCGGATACCTAAGATTCGTTGTGCCTCTCCAAGTCCTTCATTTGGAAGTGTTTCCCTAGCCACTCCTTAACGGAAGTGAGTGATGGAACCCCATTCCCAATGAGCAATATGTCATCCACATATAGGACGAGGAATGCAACCTTACTCCCACTAAACTTCATGTATAAACACGGTTCTTCCACACTTCTAGTGAAACCGTATTGTTTAATAACATGATAAAAGCGATGATTCCAACTCCTAAATGCTTGCTTAAGACCATAAATGGACTTCTTGAGCTTACACACCTTCTTAGGGTTAGATGTATCCACAAAACCGTCAGGTTGTATCATGTACACCTCTTCTTCTAGAATCCCATTCAAGAAGGCGGTTTTGACATCCATTTGCCAAATCTCATAATCATGAAATGCGGCAACCGCTAAGATTATCCTAATGGACCTAAGCATAGCGATTGGAGCAAAGGTTTCATCATAGTGTAAACCATGAACTTGGGTGAAACCTTTTGCCACCAATATAGCTTTGTAAACATCCACATGTTTATCCACGCCGAGCTTAATATTATATATCCATTTACACTGAAGGGGTCGCCCTCCCTCAGGTAAATCCACTAAGTCCCATACTTGGTTCTCGTACATGGAATCCATTTCGGACCGCATGGCTTCTAGCCAAAGCGAGGAGTCGGGACTAGACATGGCCGATTTGTAGGTAGTGGGTTCATCACTTTCTAAAAGTAACAAAACACCATCTTCTTCGATGTTACCAAGGTAGCGATCAGGTGGATTAGAAATCCTACTTGACTTTCTAGGAACAATTACCGTTTCAGAGGAAGAGGGAATGCTATCCTTCACGTTCTCCTCTACCTCATTCTCGGTTTGTGGCTCTCTAACTTCTTCAAGTTCAAATTTTCTCCCACTCTGTCTCCTAGAAATAAACTCCTTTCCTAGGAAGACAGCATCACGAGCCACAAACACTTTGTTCTCGTGTTTATTGTAGAAGTAATAGCCACGTGTTTACTTTG